>NW_006921643.1:10261365-10279527 GCF_000298275.1 Orycteropus afer afer | reverse complement strand
ACAACAGCTATGATATCCCTTGTTCCACGTCCTCTTCTGAATCCGGCTTGAACCTCTGGAAGTTCTCTGTCAATATACTGCTGCAAACATTTCTGCCTATGGACAACCACAAATGTGCAAGGATGTGATATAACGTCTTATGACCATGGGAGAAGCTAGCCAACATAGTGAGGCCAGCTAAGCAGGGACATGAAAATAACCCTAGTCTTCACGAGCTGAGGAATTAACCAACCCTTAAAACTGATTGTGTGTAATGAGACAAATGACTCCCTTATTGCTCAAATCATTTTGCACTGAAGTTTCTATTTCTTGTAGCCCAAACCATCCTAAATGATACAATACCTCTTGGAGAGGTAAGAAAGGGCTCTGCCTCTCTTGACAACACCCTAGCAACAAAGAAATAGTCATTTTTCTCAAAGATTTATTTTTTTCTCAATGAGTGTGCTGGGAAAACCAGTTGTGAGAAGGTATTTTTAATACCTGCTCCTGATATTGGGAATTTTTTTTCTCTTCCCTCCCCCTCTACCTGATAAAAAACAGAATCACACAGTTGGCAGGAAGCTGAGAAAAGACAGGCTCAAAGAGGTTGAATGATTTGCATGCACAAGGTCCCAGAACTTACAGGGGCTGATTTTCTTTATTATTAAAAATCCTTTATGCAAGATTTCAAAACAAAGCCATTTCTGAAAACTCAATTTAATGCAAAGTTGCATTGCAAAGACTTGGGAAATCAAAACTGGATTTTTATTTTTTAAAACTAGTTTCATTACAATAATAAAATCTCCTTTTGAATTCACTGTTTTGAGTTTCTTCTTCCTATTTCTAATACTCTCCTAGATCCCATACATTCCTGTCAACACCATCTTCTCTCTCCTAGAAAATGCCTGCATATGGCCCATTCTCTCAGCCAGTGGTTCTCAGGAGATTATTTGCATAATAGTTACCTGGGAAAAAAATTAGAAATACAGATTTCCAGGCAGACTCTGATTTAATAAACCCAAGGTGGGGCTCAGGAATGGCAACACAAACAAGCATCTCAAGTAATTCTGACACTGGTAGCACCCTAACCAGGCTTTGAGGCACATGGCTCTACACTGTATACTAGACTCCAAGTTCTGAACAGAACTTAATTATCATAGTAGATTTAAGCAGGTACAATAAAAATATGTTCATGGTTGCCTGTAATTTTTATATTCCCACTGAGGTCTAAACAAACCCAACTGCTCTGTGATTTAGATGCATCCTGGTAATCATTTGCTTTGGAGTTTTTGGATTTTTATCCATTCCTCTTGAGACTTTATTCCCCCCACCTCTGAACGTATTTCTACCTGGAATTAAATATAAATTGCCTTAACTCTCTCTCCACGGCCAAAGGAAATTAATTTTGAAAATAATTCAAAAGAGTAATTTTAAAAATATACAATACAAAATGACTTGCCTTTGAACCAGAAGTCTGAGATGCACAGGGTAAACACAGTAGGTAATGAGAGAAATAAACAGAACCAGCCCTGAAACCAAAACTTCGGAAGGAAGCTGACTGTTAAGTAAGTGGACCAGAGGAACAATAGCTCAGGCGTACCCTAGGGTCAGTCTGAACCCGAGAAAACTGGGACGATACACACAAATGCCTTGTCTCAAGTTAACCTTCCTTTACTGCTCGATTTAAAAGAAGGACAGTGCTGTAAATGAGCATGTAGAGTTTTGATGGAATTTTAGAAGTCCTCTGGGTACGAAAGAATTTTTTCAAGCCTAAATAAATACTCCTTACTAGATCCAACACTGCTCATTCATACCCATCTCCTCCTAGCCATGTTTAAATCTATAGGCTCTGGAAAACAAGAATTTGGCATACTGAGAACCTGAGTCTGCGTGTTCACACACCAGCTCTGATCAACTCATATTACAGCCATGAGAGCTTGTCTACACCTAGATTTCTCCATGGGTAAATGAAATACCACAAAACCTAAGAAAATCATTGCTAACTATAAGACAGAATGCTTGAGAAATGCTGTATTGTAACTCCAGCAATAAAATGGTTTAAATTGGTTATAAGGCAAAGAGTCTAGGCCATCACTGTACCCTGCATATTTGGGTTATGAAAAAAGATGGACTGAGGGGCAATAAGCTGGAAAAAGAGAAAGTCAACTACCCACCAGTGTGCAGGGTCCACTGTTCAAGATTTACTTTAAGGTTTTTGTGTTTTTCCTATTTTTTTTTGTTTTCTTCCCTTCTTCTGCTTATTTAGGATTCCTAACAATCCTCAGGGCAATTTGAAAACGGGAAACATTCAATACTGGCCCCATGCCCTTTGCTGGATCACCATTTACTCTTGGTCTCTCTTAGTCCAATTAAGGTCTCATTCCAATTGCACAGCTTGAAAAGACCCACTGCTTGCAGCTGGTCCCTAAGCCTTCTCTGCCAGCTGCTCCCAGCAGGCTTGGAGGCCTTGTGAAGACCCAGTGGCTATAAAGCAGTCACAAGTATACACACAAATACTTGGCTGAAGTGTGTACCTAGAATTTCCTCTGTTATAGCGAATGCCCTTCAAGTATGCAGAGTTTTGCAACTAAGATCTAAACCAGCTTCTTCCTTTAACAAATGCCTGACTCTGGGGTTATGTGGAATAGGCACCAAATTATAATTTTAGAGCATCTGGAATGACTTTTTAAAGTGCAGCTCCCATTATTTGAAACACACTTCATCAAGATTTTTTGACATTTTGGGGGCATTCTCCCTGCAAACTTGCATGTTTTCTGCTGTGTTATTTAATTGTTCCTGAACATGCAATTCTGCTATAGCATGCCAAGAAAACACTTTGACCAGTAAAGGAGCAATCCCTGATTCTGCCCAATTGCTTCTCACAAACACCTCAAACATTCTCATTCATTCATAACTAATGCACATGGAAATCTTTATGGTAACATATATATTCTCTCTCCAACAAGTAAATCAAATGTTTGACAGCAATAAGAAAACTAACCATTCCATTTTCCCTCAGCAGGGTATCAACTTAGCCCAAAGAAATGACTTCATGGCATGAACAAAGTAAGAACAAAGCAGCCAAGGGCCAAATTTATAACTCACAAGTTGAATAGAATTTAGGGCTTAATGGTTTAGATGAATTGTTATACTCTCAATCTTTTCTTGGACTCTGGTCCTCAATCAAGAACATTCTACCAAAGTCAATGCAAGGTTAGAACATAAACACCGTAGTGACTAACACAGCAAGGGAAGGTGTCAAGGCCTTTCCTAAAAGGGTCAAGCAACAGTAAACATACAGAAATCTAAAACCATTCTAGGAGTGTAAATACTCCCAGCAGGAAAACCAGGCCCCAGTGAATGTTCTGATTCTCTCCAAGGGCAAGCAGGCATTTGCCCAAATCTAATCTCTTTATTCTCTATACTTTTCAAAAGGTTTTAACGCAGGTAATTTCGTTACCAATGATCTTATAGATAAAGTGAGGCCCAGTATCCATATTTCAAAGATCAATAAAATAAGGAATAGAAAGGTTAGTGGCTTATCCAGGGCTGGTTATGTAGTTTGTTAAGAACAGAGTCAACTCTAGAACCCAGGTCTTCTTACTCTAAATCTAAAGTCCAAACCTGTGACATGTAACTGTTCACCTTTCATCATAAGAAAATATAACCCCTGAAAATTCTGCTTGGTGGTCTTGGTATCACAGACTACCGTATTCCTTTGATCATCGTAAGAGCAAAGATATCAAGAAAACTCGGCCTGGTGACATGGGCATTTCCCCAGTCTCCTCTGTGAAGTTCATTTGGCATTGGTCTCTGTTATCCACGGCAGTTAACATTTCACACGTTTCTTTCTTAAGCCTCCAGCATACCTCATACAATTTCATAGTGGGAGGAGGAAACAAAAGCAGAATTGAGACCAACTTTACTGCTCAGATAAGAATATTCTAGGGGCAAGAAAAGAGCAACCAATCTTGAACCTACTTGGCCAAGTGGTTCATAAGCAGCTGTAACATCTGCCGATTTTTCTCTGGGAGCCGATGAACAAGGCTGTGGATTTCAGAGACCCGAGATTCTTGGTTCTCCAGCTCTGCAAAGGAAGGCAGGAGTTAATATTTTATCAATGTCACAGCTAAACTAGTTTAGAAGACAAAATCAAAGGAAACTAGGGCTAGGCTCTAACAAACTGAGGATTTATCAAAGATTTATGATCCTGTCCTGTGTACTGCATGAATAGGTCCAGAAGTCTGTTTAATGGTGTTTTCTGTAACACAGTTCATCAAAAAAGTGGCCATCAATAAATTCAAGCCAAAATGATGACATGATGAAATGGATCCAGTCATCCGTACACCCAGAGTAGGAGTGAACTCAGAAGCAGCTGGCTATCTAGTGACGACTTCATTTCAAGGAAGGAAGGAACTTTATGCACTCATAAAGTGATAAACAAATTGGACATGAATAACATTACAAGAGTCTCAAATATCAAAATAACACCTTAAGACAGCACAAATGAAATCAAAGGAAATGCTAGTTATTCTCAAGTCATGTGTGACAACCAGTCTGGTAGAAACAAAGCAGTGGCAGATAAAATTTTTAAATCTATCTTCCAACCTGTAACCTAAATCATGGCCTGTCATGTTCTCTTGGGTAAACTTGGGTAAGTGGCTTCCCTTCTCTGGGAAATAGACCGATGGTGCTCACCACACCTATTTATAGGACTCATGTGAGGTTTAATTAGAGAATGGTTGCTATGAGCTTGGAATTTCTCTGAGAGAGAAATCACATAAACACCATTTTGACTTCTAGTTTTCTCCCATGTCTTTCTCCTCCTTGTTTTAAGGGAATAACTATTAAGAAATAAGGCCAGTAGTAGCTACCAGGATAAACAAACTCCAAAGGCTTAAAGAAACAAGGAGAGGCAAACATTATCAACAGAATAACACTGTAAGGATCCAAGCCAGATTTAAATCTGACAGAGAATCTTCTTGCTCCCTTTCAGGAGGCTTGCCCTACGTAGATGGATTCCAGTATACTTAGGGCAGCTTGCACCTAATCCTTATGTATTTTAATACCAGCAATATGACGCTAGAAACCTGGGTGATATAGCTGAAGAATGATCAGAAGCTGTAAATGGAAGACATAATGGAAAAAGGACTGTGAAGTTACATAATAGTGTTGTATTCAGGGAAACACTTCCAATTCTCAATTTAGATAATGTGCAATGTCTGATTCAGTCTGCAAAATGCTGCTCAAGGGCTAAAAAAAACACACAAGTAGGTAGAATTCCAGTAAAAAAAAGAAACAACTAGAAAGGAAAATTTACCATTTTTCCCCTCTTGCTTCTCCAACCAAAAAAAGAAAATAATAGTTCGAAGTTTTTCTCCTCTACTATAAATTGACAAGGCCCTTAGTAATCTTGATTTGGTTTCATTTTCATTCTGGATTATAGTCTGTTGACCTTGTATGTGGGCAGTTTACATGTAGCATATAAAGGATTAGATATTTATTTTGGGATACTGACTGTTCTTTAAAATAGGAAAATCTATTCTCTTCCCCCTTCAAGCTATGACAAAAAAAAAAAAAAAAAAACAAACTCACTTGCTGCTTTGATGAAACTTCTCTGAAACTGGTACATCATGAGTGGTCCTGGAAGCATTCTGGAATAAAAGGATACAGACGAGTCAGTTTAATAATAAAATAATAATCATATCCTTTCTAAACAGCAGCCTAGAGACTGCCAAAGTGTATTACATTTCTCAAAGATCACAGAAGAATGATACCAACTCAACTTCATTTCCCAACTGAAAGGGCCCTGAGATTTCACCTGAAATTTTCATTCTCTCTTTCTGTCTTTTTTTTTTCTTAAAGGGAATGAGTACAACTATATTTTATAGTCACACCTAGAAAAGTGCTAATACAAAAGTCTAATACAAACCAAGAGATTTCTTTTTCAGTCTGTGACTCACCCATCCACAAGAGCATTTTAAGATGTGCCTAAGAAACAGACAACTAACAATTTGCAACAATGTGTGCCTAAATGCTCATCTTCTCAGCAGCTTGTTATCTGTATTAGTTTCTCCGGGAACACTATAAGAGACTTTTGCAGTTGTATTTGTGTTGAACTCACCATGGGGTGACACTTCAGATGCAAAAGGGCTACTAGAAGCTCTTAATAGCAGGCATTCCACAAGTAAATTTATACCTGCCACGGTATGAATGTGTTTAACTGTAAACTTGAGTTTTTTTCTGACAGCCCAAATAAACTTCTGCATAGATCTCATTTTATCCTCATTGGATCTTCTAATTCAACACTTAGTCATAACTTGTACTACATCTTACTCTTGAATTCAAGATCCTCCTATCAATTCCCCAATACCCAGTAAAACCTGCATTGCTAATTCCTTTTCTGTGACTTCTGCCTTTGTTTTCTAGCCAAGCAAATCGCCATAAGCCTCTATCACATGCTTACACAATTCACGATTACAGTTCTCCTCTCTGCTTAAGACTAGACTCCACCTTCCCGTGTCACAAGAACTACAGTGAAGAACCACAGTATTCCTATCCTTCCAGTCCAGCAGAAATTTCAATCCATTTATGAAGCTGGCTGACTAAATGTAGACTGTCCATGTAGCTGTTCATTCACCACTTGTAATAGTCAAGGGAGGTGGGGTGAGAGGAAGCCATATATCATATGTGTTATTACAAAGGAAAATCGTCTTCTCTCCAGTAAAGTAATATTTTCCAATCGAAATGGAAGGAGCCATAAAGAAGTTCCATTAAGTTCTAACTTTCAGGGACCAATGTCAGCAATATATTCTGTGCAATGCACAAACTATCAAAATACATGGGGGATGTGATCATGCACTTTCTACAGAATGTGATACATGATTCCTTGGTTTCTGAAAAGAGTATTCAAGGATTTCAAGGAAGACCATATTTTAGATTAACCAACCAAAAACACATTACAAGGGCCCCTTTATGCAGGCTCATTATCACAGTTGCTTCTTATAAAGAGCAAAGCTTCCTAAATCACTCATGGTACCAATGCATAATGGTAAGCTATCAACTATGGACGATTTACAATCGGTTTGACCAGCTGAACTAATTGCACCCACACAGAAGCTGCATCCACATCTCAAACACCCACCCAACAACTAATTCTCTGAAGGCTGAAAATAAAACTGCTTTCTTCCTGATCGGATGATAGCAAGCTGGCAGCCTGCCCTGTAGATGGAAAGTCCCTACCTTAGGTAGGTCTTCAGAGCACTCGTGATGGTCTTTATCTCCCATTCGGCACAGATATCTGTTTCTGTTTCAGAAGCTGTTTTGGGGTCTAAAACAAAGAAAAGACAACATGTACAGCAGAGAATACAGCTATACAGAAAAAATACAACAAGACATACATAAAAGGGTTCAACCTTACTAGTAACCAAAGAAACACAAATGAAAACAAAGACAGCATGTATTTTTGCCTAAATTAAGAAAATGTTGAAAAATCTAAGTATCTATTGCTGGCAAGGATGCAGTCAGACTGATCCTCTTTATGAACTCCTAAAGGCAGTGAAAATAAATGCCATAGATTTGAAAAGCAATTTGGCAATCTGAATCAAGAGTCATAAAAAGTTTATATCCTTTGAACCAGTAATCCTACTTCTCACAATCTCTCCTCAGGAAATAACTTTAGGCAGGAGAAAAGTTATATACCCAAAAGGTGTTCAGCATACATGATTCTTCACATCAATGGGGGGAGGGGAGGAAGCAACCTAAATGTCCAATGGTAGGATGATTAAGTTAATCGTGTGTACCTGATAGAATATAATGTAGCCATTTCTGTGATAATGATTTATAGCCAACATGGAAAATTCCTATATTACCATGTAATTCAAGCAAAAAACTGAAGATACAAAAGTTTGTGATAGATTTTTATTTACAAAAGTTTGTGAGAGACTTGTATGTACAAAGGCTAAAAAGAAATATTCTAAAATTAAAACAGTGGTTGGGTTACCATGGTGGAATTACGGCCTTTACATTTTCTAAACTGACTATGATTTGATTTCATTACTTTTATGTTTTTGGAAAGTTGCCTGACGCACAGATATATAATGAGATACACTGTAATTATATCAAGTCCTGATAATTTTCTCTTTAGTCTCCTCTTGCTTGCACTTTTAAATACATGTGTGTATTTCAAATAAATATGTATTAAAAGAGAGGAAACAAATTATTTAGTCTTCCTGAGCAGCACATAAGAAGGTAAGAATAGAAGGCAGAGAATGGGAAGTAAAAATTGCTTTACTAGTCAGCAGAACATCATCTTGTCACTGGAGAGATGATTGGGTCACATACAAACTGGCGAGTGGGGAGTGGCACCTTTCAGTACACTTACAGGAGAGCTCAGCTCTCTCATATAGGCTAAAGCCTAGTTATTTGTCTCCAGGTCCATTCCTTTTCTTTGTGCACAGCCTCTCATTTTCAGCTGGGAGGCCACACTTTTCTTACTCCTTGTACATGTATTTGGGTGAAGCTCCACCCTCCAGGGGTGGAGAATGAGATTCAGAACAAACGAATCAAAGCATAGCATCTCTCTGCACAAGGTAACCAGTTTAGGGATGGACCAAGACCTAAGCAAGTCCAATCAGAGTGAACTTCAAGAAATTTTCATGAGTAGGGGAGGAGGAGGGACACATCTGCTGTTTCTGCTGGGCTTGCACCTGGGATGTTATGCAACAGCCAGGTCCCATCAAGTACAGCCTGAGTTGTTGTTGTTGTTGTTGTTATGTGCTGTCGAGTCGGACCCAACTCATAACGACCCCTTCTTGGGTTTCCGAGGTGTATCACTACAGAAGTAGATTGCCTAACCTTCTTTCTGAGTAGTGGCTGGTGGGTTTGAGAGTGAGTCCAAAAGACAAAGTCAAAGTAGAGAGAGGTAGAGATACTGGGTTCTGATGACATGTTTTGAGCCTTTATGCCTGGCCGTGCTTTTTCAATTACATGAGCCAATTAATTCCTATAAGCCAGTGAAGGCCAGGTTTTCTGTTTTTATAATCCAGAAAGATCTAATAAACCAGGTAAACAGAGAGAGCCACTGGACTGTTTCCAAGAATTCTGAGAAGCCAACTAAGAAAGAGTTTCCTCTTGCAGGGCCAACAGCATTTTACATATGGGCTACCACAATTTCTATTTACTAGGAAAAAATGGGAAAGAATCTACTTCCATAAGTAGAGGCCAAATATTCTTGACTGACTTAAGGAGTTGGCCTATAATTCCCAGGTAAGATCACAAATTTTTTCTCAGCGTGGCCCTGAAAGGGCACCAGCTTGTAAAATGTTTGGCTCCTAAAGAGGTAACAACTGTGTGATGCTGCAGGTGACCCTGGGCAATAAACTCTTGTCACATGAAACAAATAAGGAAGAACTTAAGGAGCACGGTTTTACTTCTAGGGCCACAGAATAGGAAATTCCATAGGGTTCTTCACGGCAAATTTCTGAAAATGCACAAACTGTGATTTTCCTAATATCCAAAATCTCTTCAGCTTTCATTCTCTCCTTTCTTTGTCATCTCTCACTCACTAAATGGTTTCCTCCATCAGAAGTGCATGTACCAAAAAACTTGGCTCACTGTGACCTTTTTCCTCCCCGCCCCCCCAGGATGCATGGAGAGCTGCCACACTGCATGGCTCCTGGATGCTAGACAAACGTTACCGTACATTTTTTCTGAACAAACCAACTTCTACCCAAGAAGAGTGAACATGACACTAAACAAGCAGCAGTTGGCAGGTCTGGGAGTTGTGAACTGTTCCATGAACCACATTTAGCAAACTAATGATTAGCTTCCACTTATTCAGGCTCCTAACCATAGGAATATTGTGTAACATCACAGAGAGAAGAGTCAAATTACAGCCCGGCTAAAGGGCTTTTTATAGCACAGATGAGGTAAGGCTCATAACTTGGGCACGTCCATTTTAATTCATTTAATATCCAAACTAAATTGAATACAGCCTCCCAAGCTACCCCATTTTCAAAAAGTGCTGCCAATTTCCACACCTCCCTAACCGACACTAGCAGCTCCCCTCACTTGCCGAACATGATGGTGTCTGAATGTGTTGCCAACACCTAATGCACAATTTTCTCTAGAACTCAGTATATTTCTTCCCACCATGGCACTTGACCACTGTGCTTGGCGAAAATGACCTAAACTAGAGGAAAAGTCCAAAGTACGAAAAGGCACTGTTGGATAAAAGAGAAACAGCATATTTCCTCTTCAACCTACTATAATATGAATTCAGAAAAACAGAAGGCAGCGACTGGAAGCAGAGGTTATAGGGGAAGGGATCTGAGAAATATGTTGGATCAGCCCCAAGATCCATCTAGTTTGGTACTGTGTAGCTGATACACTGAAGGACACTGTGGAGCAAATGATTAAGTTTATTTAACAAAGAAGGTAATACATGTACATGATTTAAAAAAGAGATAAAAGAAAAAAAAGAGAGACAGACATTCTAACAAAACAAATAGATACACATTAAAAGGTAAGTGTAAGTTTTTTCTACCTTAAAGGCAACTAATGTAAGTTTATGTCTATTGTTTCTGTAACAATCTATACACATAAAGCAAATTTTTGCTATTTTCATTTAATAGTATGGTAGAAATTGTTTCATATCAGAACACAAATATGTGTTTCACAGTATTTCACTGTATATATGTATCATAATTAATTTAATGACCCTATTGTACATAACTTACAAAGAAAGAAGCCTCAAGTTAAGTGCTCCATTGCAAACTGAAAGGTTGGTAGTTCAAACCCACTCACTGGTTCACTGGGAGAAAGACTTGGCAATTAGCTCCTGGAAAGATTACAGCCAAGGAAACTCGACGGGGCAGTTCTACTCTGTCACATGGGGTCACTATAAGTCAAAAGTTACTTGACAGCACCTGGTGGCATAATGCCTAAGGCATTGACTGCTAACCAGAAGCCTGGTGGTTTAAACCCACCAAGCACTCCTGGGAAGGAAGACTTGGCAATCAACTTACACAGAGATAATGCCTTGGAAACCCGAGGAAGTGTTGCTATGAGTTGGATCCAACTAAACAGCAATGAGTTTGGTTTGTTTGGGTGGTAACAACAACAATATAACTGACCTGAAGGAGAAAAGTCCTAAAAGTGGAATTACTGGGTCAACAGGTATGTGCCTTTTTAACTTTCAAAGCTATTGCTCAATTGTCCTTCAGAGGTTTTACCATTCTAAGAAGGTATGAGAGTGACTCTTTCCCCACATCCTTGACAACAATGAATAATCAAGTACTTTACTCACCAATCTGATAGGTTAAAAATAAGACTATCATGACTCTGACCAGAATGTCACAAAACAAACCGTGTATAACTGTTGAATGTAAAATAAATCTGCTTCGTAAAACTTCACCCAAATCACGATTAAAAAAAGACTATCTCAATGCTCTAAATTCCATTTCTTTAATGAGGAGGGAGATTGAGAATCCCTTCCTGTATATCTGCATGTTTTTAAAGTCAAGTTTATTGAGGTACAGTCACCCTTGTTAAGTTTACATTTCCATGATTTTTGACAAATGTATATAGCCATGTAAACACTACTATAATCAAGTTATTGAACATTTTCATTACCCTAAAAAGTTCCCTTGTGACCCTTTATAGTGAACTCTTTCCCTCTACCTCCAGCTCCTGGCAAATGCTTTTACTTGAAATTCATCTATGTTGTTGCAAATATCAGGAGTTCATTCCATAACTAAGTAGTAATAAATTTTATGGATATGCCTTAGTGAATGTTGACAGTCATTTGAGTTGTTTTCAGTTGTTTCCTATGAATATTTGCATACAGATCTTTGCGTGGATGACAATTTCATCTCTTGGGTAAGAGGAACAGAACTGGGTAAAACAGCTGAGAAGTGGGTCATAAGGCAAGAAAATTTAACTTTATAAGAAACTGTCAAACTGTTTACCAGATGCCTAAGGACATTTTCCACACCCACTATCAATATACAAAAGTTTTACTTGCTTCAGATCCCCACCAACACTTGATAAAGTCAATCTTTTTTTTAATTTTAGTCATTCTAACCAGAAGGTTGGAGATTCAAAGCCACCAGCCACTCCTGAGAAAGAAGATTGGGAGATCTACTTCTGTAGTGATACCACCTCAGAAACCTAAAGAGGGGTCGCTATGATCTGACTCGATGGCAGTGAGTTTGGTTTGGAGTAAGTGTGTAACGGTATCTCAATTTTTAGATTTGTAGTTTTCTACTAACTAATGGGAAGCCCCTGGGTGGCACAAGCAGTTACGCTCTCAGCTACTAACCAAAAGACTGGTGCTCTGAATCTACCCAGAGGTGCATTAGATGAAAGCCCTAGCACTCTACTTCAGAAAAAACATATTGTTGTTAGGTGCTGTTGAGTCAGCTCCTACTCATAAACGACCCTATGGACAACAGAACGAAACACTCCCAGGTCTGGCACCAGCCTCACAATCCGCCCTATACCTGAACCCATCGTTGGAGCCACTGTGTCAATCCATCTCAGTGAGGGCCTTCCCCTCCTTTGCTGACCCCTCCACTTTACTAAGCATGATACCCCTTCTCCAGGAAATGGTCCCTTCTGACAACATGACCAAAGTAGGTGAGATGAAGTCTGGCCATTCTTGCTTCCAAGGAGCATCCCAGCTGCACTTCTTCCAGGACAGATTTGTTAGTTCTTCTAGCAGTCCACTGTACTTTCAGTATTTGCCAACACCACAACTCAAAAGTATCAACTCTTCTTTGGTCTTCTTTATTCATTATCCAGCTTTCACATGCATATGAGGTGATTGAAAACATCATAGCTTGAGAGTTAGGTACACCTTAGTCTTCACAGAGACATCTTTGCTCTTCAACACCTGAAAGAGATCTTTTGCAGCAGATTTTCCCAGTGCAATATGTCATCTGATATCTTGACTGCTGCTTCCATTGGCGTTGATTGTAGAACCAAGTAATGAAATCTTTGACCACTTCAATCTTTTCTTCATTCATTGTGATGATGCTTATTCGTCTAGTTGTGAGGATTTTCATTTTCTTTATGTTGAGACATAATCCATACTGTAGACTGTAGTCTTTAATCTTCATCAATAAATGTTTCAAGTCATCTTCACTTTCAGCAAGTAAGGTTGTGTCATCTGGATATCACAGGTTGTTAATGACTCTTCCTCCAATCCTGATGCCATGTTCTTCTTCATACAGTCCAGCTTCTCAGATTATTTGTTCAGCATACAGACTAAACAAGTAGGGTAAAACGATGCAACCCTGACACACTACCTTTGTAATTTTAAACCATGTAGTACCCTCTTGTTCTGTTTGAGCAACAGCTTCCTGGTCTATGTATAGGTTTCTCATGAGTACAATTAAGTGCTCTGCAATTCCCATTCTTCTCAATGTTAGCTATAATTTGTTATGATCCACATAGTTGATCAAGCCTTTGCATAGTCAATAAAACACAAGTAAACATCTTTCTGGTATTCTTTGCTTTGAGCCAAGAGCCATCTGACATCAGTAATGATATCCCTCATTCCACATCCTCTTCTGAATCCAGCTTACATTTCTGGAACTTGACAGGGAACTTCCAGAAATGCTAGCTGGATTCAGAAGAGGATGTGGAATGAGGGGTATCATTGCTGATGTCAGATGGATCCTGGCTGAAAGAAGAACATAATCATTGAAAACCTTGTGGGGTGTAGTTCTACTCCAAAACACACGGGGTCACCATGAACTAGATCAACCAATGGCAACTCTTGGTTTTTGGTTTAATGACTAATGATATTAGTAATCTTTTCATGTGTTTTTGGTCATTTGTATATCTTCTTCAGTGAAGTGCTTGCTCAAATCTTTTGTCTATTTTAAAATTAGGTTGGTTGTGCTTCTATGATATTCTCCACATAAGTCATTTATCAGATATATGTTTTGTAAATAACTTTTCCCTGATCTGTAGCTTCTCTTTTCTTTCTCTTAATAGTATTTTTTAAAGAGTAGAAGTTTATAATTTTTGTGAAGTTCAATTTATCATTTTTTTCTTTTATTGTTCTTGCTTTTACGTGCTCCATCTAAGAGATGTTTGGGCAGCCAAGGTTACAAAAATTTTTCTCCTATGTTTTCTTTTAACTCTTTGGCTTAGGAATATGCTCCATTTTGAGTGAATTTTGGTATATAGTATGTGGTCATGGTCGAAATTCTTTTTTTCTCACATGGATGCCGATTTGTACCAATACTGTATGTTGAAAAAATGGTTCTTTACTCTATTGAATTACATTGACAAATTATCAAAAACCAATTGACTATGTATGTAAGTCCTATTTCTGGACTCTCTTATCTGTTCCACTGATCTACATGGTTGCCATTAGAAAATACCACATGGTTTTGCTTCCCTGCATTTAAAAGTGAGTTGTAGTTTGTTTTCTGTGAACTGTCTTTTTCTGAAAATTTAAGCCTTTTCACATTCTCCATCTCCATTACATCTCAGGGGAAAAAGTTTCTATAAGTATACTATGCTCTGTAAAGGATCTCTGGTAGCATAGTGCCTAAAGCGCTTGACTACTAACCAGAAAGCTGGTGGTTCAAACCCACCAGCCACTCCTTGGAAGGAAGGTTGTGCAATCTACTTCCATAGTGATACTGCCTCGGAAACCCAAGGAGGGGTCGCTATGAGTCAGGTCCAACTCAATGGCACATAACAACAAAAACAACAACAATGCTCTGTAAATAAGTTAATAAGATGTCATTTATCCTACATGTAATTCTTTCAAGACTAGATTTAATATTTAGCAATTTGATAAGCAAATTTGTTTACTCTATTTTCTTATTATGAAAAATATGTATCTTAACAAATCCTCATACCTAGTTCATGTTACCTAAGAATCCAAAATACCTACAACCACTTCTGTCCTGAGATTCAAAACCTCTTACTGTCTCAAGTCTCTATCTTAGGAAAACCTGCCTGAAGTGTTCTCATAACACAATGCTAGTGGTGGAAAAAACAGAGAGAGAGATGGTATCATCAGTGGTCTTTATTCTGTAGGAACTCAGGATTGTGGCTAATAGCAACCTCACTAGTCCCAGAATGAACAACCCTTCACCCAAACAGTCTACTATCTCTTATCATTTGTCTTCTCTCCATTACTGGGGGACATAATTGGAAGTTTACTCTTTGTATAGCTCTCCATTTCCATTAGGCTGTTGTTGTTGTTGCTGTTATGTGCCGTTGAGTTGGACCCAACTCACAGCGACCCCTCCTTGGATTTCCGAGGCAGTATCACTACAGAAATAGACTGCCTCATCTTCCTTCCGAGGATTGGCTGGTGGGTTTGAACCACCAGCCTTCTGGTTAGCAGTCAAGTGCCTTAGGCACTACGCTACCAGCTTCAAAATCTAGGGTTGTTTCCACTCATTCCTATAATAAGCCTTTAAGGCTCAGAAGTTGTCATTAAAAATACCTACTTTAGGATTTCTTTGGAAAGAAGTTCTTGATTGCTTTTAGTTATGATACTCTAGGAGAAAGGGGTAGGTGATGAGGTGAAAAGAATAAATGAGCACAGCCACTGAAGCCATCAGAGAAATAAGGAAGGACAGTCCAGGGCTGGATCATAGAGAAGTGAGCGAGGCATGCTGCTGTAATTTGGTGCTTCAGTGTACTGCTATTTAACATCTTCCATGTCTTCTCTGTAGTAATTATCTTGCTTTAAATATTATTTAAAAAGGAAAAATTTACAGAATAAGAGGAGGAAAGTACCAAAACTGAATTTTCGTAACTCTACCATCCCAGTAAAATATTAATATAGACACAAAAAGGAACACAAAGTATCCACATCACTGAAAATTAGGCTCTCAGTTAACATTCAGTCTATTCCCAGGAGGACTATTCACCAGACAAAACTCAGCTGAAGCCCTGAGGAAAACCCACTGGAGGAGTAACATCATAGGTGATGACCATCCCTCAATCCCAAAGCATAGCCCCAGCCACCCCCAGTGAGGGATGCCATACTGCACCCCTACTTAGCACACACACTGAAGGTAAGCTGCTTTGGAGAGTGGCCAGAGCTGTTTTAGGATTACAATCCAGGCAGTGAAATTAGATGTAGGGGAGGAGAGTGAAAGGGTGTTCCTTTACATCAAAGGAAGTGAATTCAGAAAGGGGAAGGTCCTGGAAAAAACATAGGTATGACAAGAACCACAGCATACTTCAGATAAAGCACTTCCCCTAGGACTATGACCAAAAAGCAGAAACAGGAGAAATTTAATCAGGCTTAGAGATCTATGCTAAATGGAAGATTAAAAAATGCCCCTAAATCAGCTGGAATCATGTACAACCATCCTCCAATTTCATGTACTCATGTATGAGGATGATTCTACACGGATTCAGGAAAACAGCAGCAGAACGAGGATAACCTAGCCGCAGTGAATTTAAGAGCAAAGATTTATAAACTTTTTAGGTTTGATTAAACAGAAGATAAAAATGCCTGTGAAAATATTTGATAGCATAAAAGAGACCACTGAAACACTCCGAACATTATATTGAGAAAGTACCTGTTCTGTATGTAGTATAAATAAAACTCAGAAAAACACAGATGATATTAAATAAGACATGAAAAGAAAATAAGGAATAGAATGACACATAAAGGCAACGCGTGAAATGAAGAAGTGAAATGAAAAGAGCTGGATAAGTAAAATCTATAATGACACTGAAAATTCAACTACAAAATTGATATTTACATGGCAAACAGCAAAGACTATAATCAACCCAGAAGACATTTAAATGAGTGATATGAATATGTGGTGAGACGTTTGAGAATTTTTGCTAGAATGCAAAGAATTATGAACAAAAAAACATCAAAAAGGTGGAAAAAGAAAATAATGTTTGTGACACACACACACACACATATATATAGAAGATTGAGAATTACAATAAACAAAAAAGAACTTGTTCTAAAATTTCTCATTGAAAGGTTATAAGTCAGTTTGATAACTATCTGAGGAGTTATCTTCCATTTTGTGTGAATATATTTCTGATGGATTATAAAGAAAACAAAAACAAAAGTTTTTTTGTAATCCTGAATGGGGAAGCTATTTTAAGGCATAATCCATCTAGAAAGAAAGACTGATAAACTGGATTTAAGGAACCCTGGTGGCACCACAGTTAAATGTTCAGCAAGTAACTGAAAGGGTGGCAGTTGGAACCCACTCAGCAGCTCCACAGAATAAAGACCTGGTAATTTATTCCCATAAAGATTACAGACAAAAAAACCCTATGGGGCGGTTCTGCCCCATCACATCAGGTTGCTATGAGTTAGAAATGACCCAACAATACCCCAAATCAACAATAGATTGAACATCAAAAACATTAAAAAATACTTGTAAAGGCAAACAAAAACAAAAGCACCATAAATAAAGTTCAAAGGCAAATGATAATATGGAAAAAAAAAAATATTGGTAACATAGACTCCACCACTAAATAGCTCATTAACAAAAATGAGAACACACCAATAGAAAATTAGGCTAAGAACATAAATAGGCAATGCACCAAAGATAAACATAAATCATGAATAAACTTGAAAAAAAGCCCAACCTTACCAAAACTATAGAAATGCAAAGTTAAATTAAAAGGAGATAAATTTGTAAATGCTTATAATTTATATGCCAAACAAAAGTAATACAAAGTGTGGCAAGGATGTGGAGTATGGGGCATTCTCCTCATACCTGCTGACTGTAAATTTGGGAATATCAATTAAGCCTTAAAAAGATGTACAGGCAGTCCTTGGGTTACAAATTTACAATTACATAAAATCCACAGTTACTAACCAACCTCCACAAGGCCTACTATATTAAAAATTAGAGGTACATATATAATGGTTCGTAATAACAAATAGAAGATACTTTCCAAGACACATCAGAACACTATTATTACTGTACTATTATGTTAAATAATAGGTACTGAAACAAGGCGGGCTTGTGCTTACTCACTGATCTGCACTGAGCACTTTCCCTTATTACCCTCCCGAGAGGGACCGGGTCTCCAGGAGCAAGGTAAGCAAGGGCGGGCTTGTGCTTACTCACTGATCTGCACTGAACACTTTCCCTTGTTACCCTCCCGAGAGGGACCGGGTCTTCGGGAGCAAGGTAAGCACGGGCGTAGCACAGAGTA
>NW_006921643.1:10257783-10258508 GCF_000298275.1 Orycteropus afer afer | reverse complement strand
TCCATACTGCAGACTGTATTCTTCAATCTTCATCAGTAAGTGCCTTAAGTCATCCTCACTTTCAGCAAGCAAAGTTGTGTCGTCAGCATATCGCAGGTTGTTAATGATTCTTCCTCCAATCCTGATGCCACGTTTTTCTTCATATAGTCCAGCTTCTTGGATTATTTGTTCAGCATATAGATTGAGGAAATATGGTAAAAGGATACAACTCTGATACACTCCCTTCTTGATTTTAAACCATCCAGTGTCCCCTTGTTCTGTTTGAGTAACAGCCTCCTGGTTAATGTACAGATTCCTGATGAGTACAATCAAATGTTTGGGAATTTCCAACATTTGTTACAAAGTCCTGTTGAGTTTTTCTCTCTAATCATTTTAAGCCTGGCCTTTTTCTCTGGCCTGAGAACAGCTTTCTGGTTCAGCCTATGATGTGGCATACTCTGCCTTACCTATTGTAACTGTCTCCTAAACTGTTTCCTTCATGTTTTTTATGATCAAATATATGTTGTACATTGCTGCCAGGGCCGTCTTGTGTATGTGGTCCACACAATCAAATGCCTTTGCATAGTCAATAAAACACAAGTAAACAGCTTTCTGGTATTATTTGCCTTGAGCCAAGATCCATCTCACGGCAGCTATGATATCCCTTGTTCCACATCCTCTTCTGAATCCAGCTTGCACCTCTAGAAGTTCTCTGTCAATATACTGCTGCAACTGTTTTTGAATTA
>NW_006921643.1:10256108-10257683 GCF_000298275.1 Orycteropus afer afer | reverse complement strand
TGATGATGGGCTCGAGTATAGCATGGATTGTGGGGCTGGTGCGGGATTGGGCAGTGTTTCGTTCTGCTGTGCATGGGGTCGCTATGAGTCGGAAACAACTCGACGGCACTTAACAACAACAACAACATTATGTTAAAGATGTTCCAGTGTATCTTCCATGTTTTTTATACATAGATAGGTACACCATATACTAAGACAAATATTTGAGTAACTGATATTAGACATGAATCATACCTAACTGTTCTGACTTAAGTACAAATATGACTTAAAGACAAATTCAGGAGTGGAACTCATTCATAATGTGGGAATTGCTTGCACATGTTTTGACCATGCAATTAACATCTCAAAATAAATCCTAAGGAAATAATTAGAGGTGCACATAAAAATTTTAAATATCATCAGCTAAGATTTATTGAAAATTTAACATGTGGAGGCTCTGGACTCAGCAATCCACATGCATCATTTCATTTAATCTTCATGTTATTATGAAGATTGCTGCTGCTGTTGTTAGCTGCCAGTGAGCCAGCTTCAACTCGTGGTGATCTTATGTACAACAGAACCACACACTGCCCTGTCCTGTACCATCTTCGTGACTGTTGGTATGTTTGAGTTCATTGTTGAGGATATTGTGTCAACCCATCTCACTGAGGGTTTCCCTTGTTTTCATTCACCCTCCACTTTACCAAACATGATGTCCCTTTCTTGTAATGGAAAATTCATGCATCACAACAGATTATGGAAACAGTAGAACAAACTGACAGATGAGTGGTGGGATTATGGAAATGGGATTATTATCACATATGCAGAGACAGAAGACTGAAAGAGTTTGAATAATTTGTCTAGGGTAGTGATAGGTAAGGTCATGTGTCAATTTAGCTGGACTTGGTTTTGAGTGGCTGGGCATCTGGATGTAGTTACTCCCCATGGTGAGATTGGTAAACCATGGAGGAATCAACTGGAACAGCTGAGTAGCTGCCTTAAGGAGGTGGTCTATTTCCAGAATATAATAAGTTTTTTTAAGAATTAATTATTTATTTTATTGTGATTTGGGTGAAAGTTTACAGAGCAAATTCACTTTCCATACAGCAGTTCACACACATATTGTCTGATGACATTAACAGTTTACCCCAATGCAAAATCTCCCCTCCCACTTCCTCCTGATAGTTAACTCTTCCCTGTGTCCACCCCTCCATGCACTCCTGCCCCCTTAACTGTCTCCCTGTGCATAAACAGCTCTTCTTTCCCCCATGATTATTCTCTCCAAGGGATATATCTACTTCAGGTATATGATCAACTCTTATGCCTGTCTTTTATTTGGCTGGAAGCCAATAGACAATAGTGATGTGTCAATTCCAGACCTGAAGGGCAGCTAGGGGCCATAGTCTCAGTGGTTCCACCAGGCTCTATCCAACAAATCTGGTCTCCCTTTTTATTTTTCCCCAAATGATTTTGAGTTTTGTTCCACATTGTTCTCCCTCTCTATCCAGGATCTCCTACATAGATCCCCCTCTGAGTGGTTGACAGTGGTAGCTGGGCACCATCTAATTCTTCTGGTTTCATAGTCATATAAGCTGA
>NW_006921643.1:10253910-10255888 GCF_000298275.1 Orycteropus afer afer | reverse complement strand
TCCCAAGCCCACAGGTTCAACTACTTGGTCCCTCTGGGTAGCTGGCTGTGACCAAGAAGTGACTACAACCTTGTCCCTTGTCAGCTCTACTATATCTCTGGGAGTTCTTACAGAACATACACATACACTTGTAGAACCATTGTCTGCCAACCCTATATATCGTCTTGGGTTTTGAGAAAGGTCTCTACAACTTTTTGGCATGCTTGACCCCTGAATGTAGCAGAGTCTTCAGTCAGCAGCCTGCCATGTTTCCTGCTGATTTTGGGACTGTCTCTGGACTTGAAGTAGTGACCTACCATGTTGTTTGATAATCTTGGCACTTGCCATCTTATTTGTTGACCTTGAGTTTGTTAGCCACAACAGCCAGCAGCTGCCTGAGTGAAGAGACACCTCTAGCTCCAGTGAGCCAAAAGCAAGAGGCAGAGCTGAAGCCCAAGGTCAAGGGCTTTTACTCAGCCCCCTAGAGCTGGCACTTGAACTTGGACTTCTAGTCTCCAAAACTGTAAAAGAATAAATCCCTGTTTGTTCAAACCACCCATTTGTGGTATTTTCTGTTAGAGCAACATGAAGTAACCAAAACAAGGGTCATACGAATAAGCAATCTAACTCTGAAGTCTATGTTCTTAACCCCTGTTATCCTGCACTTCTATAGAGATATTCACCAGAATACTTCTTAGAATGATGAAAAATTGCCATCAGTCTAAATGTACAAGAAGAGTGGACTTATTAAAATGTTGTAGTATATCTATACAATATGTGGCCAAGAAAATCATGATCTAGAAAAACTGGAATAACGTGGGAAAATATACACAGTGTGGTCCTAATTTTGTAGACATGGTATGTTATATATTATATTTAAAAAGTAATAAGCAACAACAACAACAAAAAAAAAACCACTGCCATCGAGTCAATTTCAACTCATAGCAACCCTACAGGAAAGGGCAGAACTGCCCCAAAGAGTTCTACTCCAGGACTCCAAGGCTGTAAATCTTTACAGAAGCAGACTGCAGTGAAGCAGTATCACTATGAACCTCGGAGCAGCTGGTAGGTTTGAACCACCAACTTTTTAGATAGCAGCCAAATGCTTTAACCACTGTGCTACTAGAGCTCCTTAAAAAGGTAATAGTGATGTGATCAAACAATCTATAAAGGTTATCTGCATACTGCAGGATTTTAACTTTCTTCTTTCTACTTTTTCCAAATTTTCTACAATGACCATTCATAACTCTTAATAGGTAAGTGATTTAAAATGTAGAGAAAGAGATATATAAGCATATAGTCGATTATATATATATATGTGTGTGTGTGTATATATATATATATATATATATATATATAAAGATGCTAGACAAAAATTTGGAAAAATTTATCTTCACATAACATTCAGAGAAACAAACAAAAACTCAGCACATGCACAGAAGATGATAATTTATTTCCAGGAATGTATAAGTCTCCCCAACCCCTTTTCATTATCCAAAGACTAATGACCTCTGTTGCTAGGAGAAAGGGATCAAGGGTAACTCTTGGTATGACACTAACACAATGCACACTTCATTTGCTGTGGGAAATTCTAGCAAGCTTTCTTAAAGAATCCTAATCATTAAAAGTAGAATTTCTCAAAGAACTGGCATTTACATTCCTTTTCAAACCTGAAGTCCCCTCATAGATTTAGAGTGCAAAGAATAAACTCAAAATGATAAACAGAAATCTCTGATTTTTACTTTTACAACACACTTTCAATAATAAAGCACACTATTCCACTTTAGAGAGTTTCTGACAAATAAACCAACTTTATGTAGTGTCTGGCAATCAGTGAATATATTATAAAGAGATAGTGAATGAATGGCTCACACTCAGCCCAGGCAGTTTAGGGAATAATTGTTGAGTTGTTGTTGTTGTTTGCCGTCGAGTCGGCCCCGACTCATAGCGACCCCTCCTTGGGTTTCCGAGGCAGTATCACTACGGAAGTAGGATTGCC
>NW_006921643.1:10252415-10253125 GCF_000298275.1 Orycteropus afer afer | reverse complement strand
AGTGCAAAAAAAAAAAAAAGGGGGCATTTAGAAGCAATCAGCCCTGGACACGATAGCCCTCGAGACCAGAAGAACTAGACGGTGCCTGGCTACCAATGCCAACCACTCAGGAAAGGATCAAATCTGGAGATCCTGGATAGAGTGTGAGGAAAAATGTGGAACAAAATCCAAAAACTCAGTAATGACCAGAGTTACTGGTTGTATGGAGTCTGGTGAGACCCCCAATACTATGGCCCTGGAATACATTCTGGGCCTGGAATAAAACTCACTCCCAGGAAAAAAAAAAAATAAATAAGATGCCATTTCTTTTTGTTAGTGTTACTGTACACTATTTTGCTATCTTTGAAATTTCTCTCTACCCTTTTCACTCCTCCCTGATCCAGTTCATTACAAAGTCCTGTTGAGTTTTTCTCTCTAATCATTTTAAGCCTGGCCTTTTTCTCTGGCCTGAGAACAGCTATCTGGTTTAGCCCATGATGTGGCATGCTCTGCCTTACCTATTGTAACTGTCTCCTAAACTGTTTCCTTCATGCTGCCAGGGTCATCTTCCTAAAGCTACAATCTTATCTTACTTGTGTTGGATACACATTTTTGTTTTTGTTGTTTTGTTTTATTTTTCAATCTAGACAGCAGCCATTACTTCAGGGAAGCAGTCCTCCATCGTTCTATGATAATCCTGCTAAGTCTGTGAGGTTCCATGCTCAAAATAA
>NW_006921643.1:10240827-10249606 GCF_000298275.1 Orycteropus afer afer | reverse complement strand
TATGAGCAGTTGATGGTCTGTTCCACAATCAGCAGTTGATGATCTGTTCCACAATCAGCTCCTGGCTTGGTTTTGGCTGAAGATATTGAGCTTTTCCATTGCCTCTTGACACAGAGGTGGTCAAGCTGATTCCTGTGTGTTCCATCTGGTGAAGTCCACGTATACAGCCACCATTTGTGTTGTTGAAAAAAGGTATTTTCAGTGAAGTCATTGGTCTTGCAAAATTTTACCATGCAATTTCCAGCATTATTTCTGTCACCAAGGCCAAATTTTCCAACTACCAGTGGTTCTTCTTTGTTTCCAACTTTTGCATTCCAGTCACCAGTGATAATTAACACATCCTGATTGCCTCTTTGGTCAATTTCAGACTGTAGAAGTTGATACATTCCATGTTCCAATTATTAATAGATGTTTGCAGCTGTTTCTCCTCAATTGAATCGTGCCATGTCACCAAATGGAGGTCTCGAAAGCTTTAACCTAGCCATATAAGTAAGGCTGGTTTTACTCTGATGATGCAGCTTTTTCCCGGTCCTATTTTGATAGACTTCTAACCTAAGTGACTCATCCTCCTCCTCTGTATTCGACAATGTTTCCAGACTATTCATAATGTTGTGAAGTAATGTATCAGTGTTTCTCTGCTATTCATAAGGTTTCCCTGGCCAATTCTTTGAGAAGTGGATGGTCTCTTCCTTCTTGCTAGTCTGTCTCAGTCTGCCAGCTGCACTGAAACCTGTGCACCATGTGTACCCTGCTGGATTTGAAACACTGGTGGCACAGCCTCAAGGCTCACAGCAACATGTCACCACAGTAGGACAAACTGACAGACAAGTTTGTCTCCCTTAGCTGTTGGAAACCTCTCCAAACTCCCCTCACCTGGATTCCTACTGCTGCCTCCTTGCTCTGTCCTGGCTCCCCTGGCCTTTTTTCTCTCCCTTCCCCCGCTTTCCTGCCTTGCCGCTTGTGGGGCATGGCCTGCGTCCCACCCCCCTCACCTGGATGCCTGCAGCTGACTCCTTACTCTGTCCCGGTCCCCCTGGCCTTTTTCTTTCCTTTCTGCCACTTTCCCACTTTGCTGCTTGTGGGGCATGGCCAGGGTTCCCTCCCCTCACTTGGATTCCTGCGGCTGACTCCTTTCAAATATTAATAATGATAAAATCAACATCCTGTAGTATAGCCATCACTGGCCTATATAGAGTTTTCTTCCTACTACACCATTGCTTGGAATAATCCTTGAATCCAAACTGCTTTCCTACATTCACCTTCACTATTCAATCTTACAGATACTGCTCATTTGAAGTACCCACATCATGTTTTATATTATAGCTTTAATATCCATGCATATTCCTCCACTACCAGGACTCTGTACAGACAAGCATTAATTCTTTCTAAAGTTTAGTCTCCAGCACCTGACAATCCTTTCCAGAATTTAGATACACCACAAATGTTTGCAGGTATTGCCAGAAATGAAAGACTGAGGACTGATAACTGTCTCTTCTAACATTAAAATTTCTCAAAAATTAACCGTATCATTGTACTCACTCCCTGCCATCGAGTCAGATCCAACTCATAGCGACCTCTCCTTGGGTTTCCAAGGCAGTAGGTATCATTATGGAAGTAGTTTGCCCAGTCTTCCTTCTGAAGAGTGGCTGGTGGGTTTGAACTGCCAGCTTTCTGGTTAGCAGTCAAATGCCTTCGGCACTATGGTACCATACAACCTAGCAATCATACTCTTGGACATTTATCCTAGAGAAACTAAAGTTTATAGTCACACAAAAACTTTCATAACAACTTAATTCATAGTAGCCCAAACCAGAAACAACATAGATGTCCTTCAGTGGGTGAAAAGTTAAACTATGGTATTTCCATATAATGAAATTATTACTTGACCATGAAAAGGAACAAACTATTAATACATTCAACACTTTGGATAAATCTTCAGAGAATTAAGCTGAGTGGAAAAAGCCAGCCAATCCCAAAAGGTCATGTAAAGTGTGAACCATTTATAAATATTCTTTAAGTGACAAAATTATAGAAATGGAGAACAAATTAGGGATTAGGGATGGAGGGAACAACTGGGTATGGCCATAAAAGGGGATCATGAGGAACCTTTGTGGTCTTGGAGCTGTTCTCCACCTTGTATCAATGTCAATATTCTGGCTGTGATATTGTAATATAGTTCTGCAAGATATTACTATTGGAGGATACTGGGTTAAGGATACACGGGATGTCTCTGAATTACTTCTTACAACTCTGTGAATCTATAACTAACTCAAAGTAAAAAGTTTAGTTTTAAAAATAGCTAACCACATCCAAAATATCAACCAAAAACACAACTCAATGCAAAAGGATCTCATAAACAGTCACAGTTTCAAACAACAGATCTCACTGTGACTAGTGTACTAGTGCTCTCAAGAGGTTGATCTCTCAAAAAACAGGCAGAGAAGACATTCATTCTGGTTGACATGAGAGATGGGTTTCCTTAAATATGAAAAGGTAATGAGCTATTTTTAGCAATTAGGATGGCAAATGAAATCACAAATACTAACAAGAGAACCATCTCTGCCCAGAACACTGTGTGGGGACCCTGAACGCCAACCCATCTTGACAAACGCTAGGGCTCGTGTGGGGATGAATGATAGCCACTGATCTGTGAAATCTGATCTCTTTGCCATTTAGATCCATGTGACTCACTGAGGCTGGGTGCATGCATATCTAACAATATAGGAAATCTGCAGCCTAAGCAAATCTGCCTCATTGGCTCATGGGGTTTTGATTCAAATACTGCACATTTGGAGATAGTGGTTTTATATTTATATTATCAACTGAAAAAGAAGTTCTGCTGCTCAAGTGACAAGGACTAGGTTGAAATCTAGAAGCAAGGAGGAACAAAATTATCTGCTTATACACATCTTATCTGGGGGATACGTGACACCTTCTCATTAACAGAGAGCATGAGATCTGAGGTTCTCTGTAGGCTAGAATGATGTCCTTCCACACTAGGTGTACCCCACTAAATATCTGTCTCAAAATAGGACAGAAGGTGTCAGGGACTATTAACAATGGACTAGGGTGTGGCAGTCACATGAGTGATTGAGCGCCACTTGCACCCAGTGGCCAAGTCTACAAGCAGAAGGGTGTGGTGTCTTGGACCTAGCATTTTTGGTTTTGTCCAATCCCACTCAGAACTTCTTCCAGTAACGCCTGCAGCCATGACAACTGGAGAGCAGGGCAGCTGATTTCTGGGCATTATCCCGTGAACATTCCCCATTTCTTGGTGACTGTTAAGAACAGTCCCTACAGGGACTTGCCACTGCTACACTCACCCATCAGGATACTCAGCAACTTCTGCACTCTGGAGTTGACCCCCACAATACGGTACAGCCCTTGCTCATTGATCCCTGAGAAGAGAAACAGCGATGATTTAATTAAAGGTACATCAGGACACAAGTCAGGCCAACCCAGCCAAATGGACTCTTTTTCATTTTCTCAGCGCTTCTAAAAGCTGCTCTAATTAAAGTCTCCTGTCACTCGGCTCCGCTCTTAGCAATGGAGTGGGATTTGGTACAGCTGTCTAGGATTTCAGGGATGTGCTGTAACTTCAGCCCTTGCATTAGTTCAGTCACCAAAGGGGGAAGAAATCTTCATGTTCTCTTGCGAAAGGCAGTATTTGAAGAGTTCAGAAGGATACAAAATATATACTTCTAAAATATATATCATATCTAACCAGTTTTTAATTTAAACAGTAAAAAGAAGACATGATAAAAAATACATACAAGAGAGAAGGATAAAGGCTTTACAATCTTTTCTTACAAAGATTACAGAATGAAATCTCAAAATCTTACAGAATGAAAATATTGAGGTGTAAGGATATTTTTAATTTGGGGAAACGTTAGCCAAGACTAAGGAACTAGAGAACTCATTCATCTACAATGTAAATACTGCACTTCCCTTTTTTAAAAAAAAAACTTAATTTTTTTTTTTTGTTAATATATATAGCAAAAAATACATCAATTCCACTCTTTTCTACATGAATCAAATAGGGACACTGATTACATTCTTTTGGTTGTGCACCCATATTTACCTTTCTTTTCTGAGTTATTCCTCCCCAATTAACAGAAACTCACTGTCTCCTAAGGTTCCTACCTAATCTTTCAAGTTGCTGTTACCAATTTGATCCATAGAGACAGTTTTTAAAACAGCATAATGCTCAAGGGAGGTATTTTTTACTAGTTAAGCTAAACTAATTTTTGGTTTTGAGAAGCCTTCAGGGGATATTCTTAGTTTAAGATTTAAAGATTATCTCAGGCCAATAGTTTCAGAGGTTCATCCAACCTCTGTGGCTCTAGGACATCTGGAGTCCATAAGAATTTGAAACTCTGTTCTACATTTTCCTCCTTTTCATCAGGATTCTTCTACAGAATCTTTGATCAAAATGTTCAGTAATGGTAGCTGGGCACCATCTACTTCTTCTAGTCTCATGGCAATGGAGACGTTCTACTTCTTTATGAAGAAAAAAGAGAGAGAGAATCTTTTTCACTCAACCCAAGGAAATGTGCAAATGGACTAAAATGGGTTTAATGTCAAACACTGAAACAGAGAATCAAAAGTGAATTTACCTTAGTACTTTAGTTTCTTTAAATGCATGAGTAAGATCATCAGTGTACCAGTCACACAGAAAGAGAAAATTTAGACCAAATGGTTTGAAATGTCTCTTATTAGTCCTAGGCTCATCACATCTGACGCCTCTCAACTAACTAGTCTCCTGCTTCCTATCTTATTCCATTCATCAGCCAGTGGTCAAAGTAACATTCTTAAAAGTGTGCATCAGTTCATATCACTTTTTTTTCTTAAAATTCTTCAATGGCTTCTCATTGAGTGTAGACCAGGATCCAAATTCTTTACCATGGTCTGTAAGACCCTAAACTCTACTCTAGTTACCCTGGCCTTCCTGTTACCCCAGTATACCAAGCTTAGGCCCCACCTCACAGACTTTGTACTTGGTGATACGTAGAATGCTCTTCTCCCACATCCTTTCCTCACATAGGTCTCAGTGTAAATGTAGTCTCTTTAAAGTCTTCAACAACCAACACTACTGGTAATTCCATTACTTTGTTTTACGTTCTTTATATCAGTTAACAATATCTAAAATTATCTTGTTTATCTGGTCTCTAGTTTGTTTTTCTTGCAACTAGAATGTAAACTTTAAGTATAATGAGCGATTCTACCTTGTTTACTATTATACCACTAGCACCTGGATGAGTATACAGAACAGGACAATGAATAAAACATAGAGCTATACTATAAAATACTTAGTGTCTAAAACTCAATTTCCTGGACTAAATTCAGGAAAATGCCGATTCTGCAATTTCCTCAACAATACTCACAAAGAAGTTTGGGCAATCTACTTCTGTAGCGATACCCCCTCAGAAACCCAAGGAGGGGTCACTATGAGTCAGATCTGACTCGACAACAGTGAGTTTGGTTTTGGTTTTACTTACAGAGAAGGGAAACTAATGAAGAAAATGTAATGATCTACAGTGCTGGGACCTTACAGCTAAAAAGGACCTGTAAAATCATGCCCATCATTTTGCATGATTTACAGGTTTGGAACCCTTGGTCAAAAAGAGAGAAGAGCCCAAGTTACTTGGCCATACAACTATTACCCAGTGGAAACTTGAAGGGCTTGTCCTTTCTTAAGTGTCTCTACTTTTTTTCCTTTCAAGTTTGTGCCTTCCTGGGCCTTTACCAGCTTCCCCTGAACGATTATCAACAAACTCCAGAGAGTAAGGGATGTCTGTTAACCTATGGTCACTGTAAATATATGTGTACAAACATGCATTACAATAAATACCCACATCCTTCAACTATTTGTGCTAAAATGGTATTTCACTCACACTGGTCTCATTTCCCCATTTTGCTTAATGAAAACTTCTTAAAAGTTAAAACATATCCTTTTCATCTTCATTTTAAAGGCAGGAGGAGACAAGAGGTAGAGGATAAGAGACCAAACTGGTAATCCTCTTTTTCCTTCACTACTTGTAGCATGTATTTTCTGGTTTTGCATCAGGGAAAATTGTTTGCGCTTATCCCACGGATTCTGTAAACTGTTTTAAATGATTAGGTTTCCCTCTGGGTTTTAGCTGCTGAAAAACTGAGAGACAAACAGGTGGCCCACTTCAGGCAAGTATGTGAACTTCATGAGGAAGCATTTTTATTTTGGACTCACTCTTGGCTCCATTTTTATGCCTCTACCTTGGTTAACCCTGCACCTCTTATTTCTCATTCTTTTTTTTTAAAGTGAAAAACAAAACTGCTGTTGAAAAATTGCCTTGGTAGTACATGCTCAAAAAAATCAGAAACTATAGTTAGTTATTAGACTTACCATTATGTTTTATGTTATTTAGTGGATTAACAAAGAAACACCTAAGTTGATGATACATTACAATTAGAATATTTTAGAAATATTTTGATAACTGAATTGCAATAACTGGTTCCTTGGTAAACCTTAAAAAACAAAAATTAAATGCATTTAAAAACATTCTTCTGAAAAGGGGTCCATAGGCTTCACAGCCAAAGAGGACAATAACACAAAATAAGTTGACAGCTCTTGCCCTGGGGCAACAGAACTTGCAGAAACACACAGTCTAGGGCACTTGGGGAGTTAATGAGTCACTTAAAAATCAGGAAACAGCAGGTAGCAGGTCTGACTCCTCACCAGATGCATGACCTTCTCTGAGAACAATGCCATCTGTTGAATTACTTTACCTCTGGTTTCCACAGCGTGGATGCACTTCCTGATTATGCTGAACCCAATGCTGTCCAACTGCGCTGCTGAAAGAGCAAGAGAGGGAGGTCAAGAGGCAGGCCATGCAACTCAACCCCAGGACAAGGCTCTGCCAACCCAAAATATGCCAATCCCTGGTGTGGCCAAGTTATCCTTTTATGATAAAAATGGCTGGTATAACTGTACTAATAGTAATAATAAACAAACTTACTGCTGTCAAGTCGATTTGACTCATAGCAACCCCTCCTTGGGTTTCCGAGGCGGTATCTCTACGGAAGTAGATTGCTTAATCTTCCTGCCGAGGAGTGGCTGGTGGGTTTGAACTGCCAGCCCTCTGGTTAGCAGTCAAATGCCTTAGCCATATGCCACCAGAGCTCCCACTATAATAATAGTAATTATAAAAATAACAAATGCACGTATTATTTTATTTAATTCTTACAGGAGCTGAAGAAACTGCAGCACAGAGTGATAAGCACCTTGCTGAAGGAGCAGTTAAGCATCCTTAAAACTGCTTTGCTAATAGGAGCTGAGACTAGCTGCTGGTCTTCCTCAAAAAGCACAAATCAAGTGCTTTATAAACATTGAGTAACTGTTTTATGGATTATCTCATTTAATCCTTGCAAGTCCTCTGGAATGATACTCTCATTAACTCCATACTGCATATGAGGAAACTGAGATTTGGCAAAGCGAAGTATCCTGACGGAAGCTGCAGAGCTAATATAACACATGGGAGACTGGCACTAGAGCCCATAACTTTAGTCACTACCAAACTGCCTTAAATGTGACCCTGAGTCAAAGAAAAAAGCATTATCTTGCTCAGGTGACTAGGAAAAAAAATGGGGAAGACCTAAAGGTAATATTTTAAAGGAAAATTTAAAAAGCCAAGAACAAATAAAGTACTCATGAAGAACCATGAAGGCAGTAGAATGAACCCTCTGCGTGAAAAATCAGAACATTTTCCATTTGCTCCAAGCCCACTAATGTCACTCAGAAAATAAATGATCAGCAGCAGCAACATTTTCCATAGTGTATGACCAGTTTCTGTCAACTAGGTTGGAAATCCACCAAAATTCATTCTCATGTGCTTTGGTTATTCAATGACAAGATGTGTGTGGTAATCTTTAAGAATGGGTTCATCTATGACCTCCTTAGGCCATTAGGCCATGTCATTCTACAACCTAAACGTTCAGAGTGGAGAAGGGAGTGATAGAAAATAAGGAAGTGAGTTTTAGAAATAATTTGTCATTATCCCAGGGCAAGAGATAAACTTGTAAAATATGACAACTGAACAGAACTTGAACTCATCTTGGATCTAATCCAAATGGGATATTTCTCCAATTCTTAATTTATATGGGTGAACTTAGAGGCAATGAAGATAAAAATTCTTCAAAAAAATAACACTTTGCAAATTCCCAAAATCCAACTAAAAAGGAATGCTAATTTCCCATAATGTCTCTTCCCAAAGGGAAATAGCTCTTGTACTTACAAGCATACTTATTGCTAAGTGGTATTATAAACACACAGCCTCCAGGATAGTAAGTAAAGTACCAGAACAGAAGCAGGGAAACAATGTTTTCCTGCTATACAAACCATTCCTCTCATTGCCTTAAAAGCTGTAAGGCGCCTCCTAACTCAATCCCTTGCTTTTTTACAGTATGAACCAAGTATTTACTCTCTGTGCAAACTGTGATGGCTCAAACTTTCTTAAGGGAACCTGCAAGCCAGATCTAACTCCTTCTTCCAATTGAAACTCATGCCACAGACATTTTTTTCAAATTTAGTAACAAGGTGCGATACACAGGCCAAATACTTGTTGCAATTTTTTTTTTAATTACAGCTTTGTTGTATTGTTGTTAGGTGCCATTGAGTCAGCTCTAACCCATAGTAACCCTACATACAACAGAATGAAGCATTGTTGTTGTTGTTGTTATGTGCCGTCGAGTCAGCCCTGACTCATAGCGACCCCTCCTTGGGTTTCCGAGGCAGTATCACTAC
>NW_006921643.1:10239661-10240727 GCF_000298275.1 Orycteropus afer afer | reverse complement strand
CCCCCACACACACACACACACACACAACCAGAAATAGGCACAGGACCCAGGCCTGGTCAAGATGCTCTATCTGCCATGGACCATTTGATTGGCCCAAGATAGAGACATGAGCCATGTGTTTGGCCCCATATTGGCCAATACTAGCCATTCAGAGTTCTCCATGGAGTCTTCTGCCAAAACTGTCAAGAAAGCCTCTCTTTTCTCAGAACTGGAGCTATCTGGGACACTCTTTCCCACAGAGAATATAGTCTGTCACAGACTAAGGCCAATACCAAGACAACCAGAGTTCACAATGAGAAGCCAAGGGAAAAAGGGAGAAAAGCTCCAAGAAATATAAAGATATCTTTTGAGCCACCAGGTCCTACCATTGCTTCCACACCTTAGACTTACCAATTATTAGGGGCAAATGAATGCTTTTGTCCCCTGTAAACTCTTCCGAATTGTCCTCTGCCATTGTAAGAGAGTGTCCCAATGCATACAACTCCACTACTGAGAAACTTTTAAATTCATTAAAAGTTTGTAATAAAACAAACCAACCCAAAGTTCTCAGCATAATTATCAAGTTATCTACAAAAGGGGCCATCTCAGCTTTCCACCTACCCCCAGCATTATTGACTTCTTTCGAATATTGCTGTTGCTGTTAGATGCCATCAAGTCATGTCCAACTCATAGCGACCCTGTGCACAGCAGAAGGAAAACACCACCCGATCTTGTGCCAGCTCCATGATCCTTGCGATACTTGAGCCCACTGTTGCAGCCAATGTGTCAATCCACCACATTAAAGGTCTTCCCCTCTTTTATCAACCCTCTACCTTACCAAGCATGACATCCTTCTCCAGGGAATGGTCCCTTCTGACAACATGACCAAAGTAGGTGAGACGAAGTCTGGTCATTCTCACTTCCAAGGAGCTTTTCGGCTGCACCTCCTCCAGGACAGATCTGTGAGTTCTTTTAGCAGTCCATGGTACTTTCAGCATTCTTTGCCAGCACCACAACTCAAAAGCATCAACTCTTCTTTGGTCCTCCTTATTCATTGTCCAGCTCTCACACGCATATGAGGCAATTG
>NW_006921643.1:10218917-10236123 GCF_000298275.1 Orycteropus afer afer | reverse complement strand
ACCTTCCTTCCGAGGAGTGGCTGGTGGGTTTGAACCGCCAGCCTTCTGGTTAGCAGTCAAGTGCCTTAGCCACTATGCTACCAGAGCTACTGAGGCATAATTCACTTATGATAAAGTTCACCCTTTTAAAGTATAAGAGTAAGTGGGTTTTAGTATATTTACAAAGTAGTGCATCAATCTACATTATCTAATTCTAGAACATTTTCAGTATTCCCAAAAGAAAGCCCATAACCATTAGCAGTCAATTCATTTCTCTTCTAACCTTAGACCCTGGCAACCACTAATCTATTTTCTCTCTATGAGTTTGCCTATTCTGGACATTTCATATAAATGGAATCATGTAAGATACGGTCTTTTTGTCTAGCTGCTCTCACTTGTTGTTTTTAGGTGCTGTTGAGTTGGCTCTGACTCACAGTGATCCTATGTACAAAAGAACAAAATACTCCGTGGTCCTACGCCATCCTCACAATCATTGCTATGCTTAAGCGCACGACTGCAGCCACTGTGTCAATCCATCTTGTTGAGGGTCTTCCCCTTTTTCACTGACTTTACTTTACCAAGCAAGATATCCTTCTCCAGAGGATCGGTCCTTCTGACAACATGATCGAAGTATGAAGTATGAGAGACGAAGTCCGGACTTTCACTTAGCATGTTTTCAAGGTTTGTCTTGTTATAAATAGCATGTATCAGTCCTGATTCCTTTTTATGGCTCAATAATATTCCAATGTATGAATATACCACATTTTATTTAACCATTTTTTAGCTGGTGGATGGATATTAAAGTTGTTTCTAGTTTTGGCTACTATGACTAATGCTGCTATGAACATTTATGTACAATTCTTTGGGTGGACATATGTTTTCATATTTTTTGGGTATATGCTAGGAGTAGATTTGCTGGGTCATAGAGTAATTCTGTGTTTAACTCTTAGGAACTGCCAAACTGACTTCCAAAGTGGTTGTGCCATTTTACATTTCCACCAGCAATGTATTAGGGTTCCAATTGATCCACATCCTTGCCAACATTTATTACTGTCCTCTTTATTACAGTCATCTTAGTAGGTGTGAAGTGGCAACTCAGTGGGGTTTTGGTTTGCATTTCCCTGATGGAGCTCCGGTGGCATAATACATAAGGCATTTGGCTGCTAACCAGAAGGCTGGTGGTTCAAACCCTCTAGTCACTCCTCAGAAGGAAGACTGGGCAATCTACTTCAGAAACCCAAGGAGGGATCACTGTGAGTCGAAACTGACTTGATGGCAGTGAGTTTGGTTTTTTTTGGGGGGGATGATGTTGAGTACTTTTTCTTATGTAGAGAAGGATTATCATTGTTTTATATAGTTATCATAATACAGCCCACTGGAAAATATTTGTCAGAGGAGGGAATTACTTTTTGTACTTAAGGAGCTCTGGTAGCATAGTGGCTAAAGCACTTGACTGCTAACCAGAAGGCTGGTGGTTCAAACCCACCAGCCACTCCTCGGAAGGAAGGTTGGGCAATCCTACTTCCGTAGTGATACTGCCTCGGAAACCCAAGGAGGGGTCGCTATGAGTCGGGGCCGACTCGACGGCACATAACAACAACAACAACAACAACTTAAGGAGGTTTCCAAAATGTTTACAAATAGTATTTGATGGCCAATTGAAGCCTTTTAGTTATTCTTTTAAGAAGTGCCTAAGAGAATCTTTCCATAGGGATGAAAATAAAAAAATTTTAGGAGAGAAAAAAAACTGCCATTTTGCACACAGTGCTCTGGGAAGCTGCAGAAACTGCTCCTAAACTTGGGTGTTTAAATGTGTGAACATGGTCTTATTCTAGGCATTAATGAATATTTGCCCTGGGCCAAAGATTATTCTGCTTTCTTATCCCATGAACTTCACCAAAAGTTTTAGAAAACTGGAAAGAACCTAGCACCTGACAGTGAACCTAGTGGCCAGAAGATACATGTTCATAAAGCCATTAGCTGAACAAGTGAAGAAATAAGGACGGAATTACATATAACCCTGTAGAGACAGATCAGTCCTTGAACCTTTTTCTTCTTGAAGTATGAGAAGTAAGACCTTTTCCAGATAAGTAATACCTAATGGAAAGGAATAAAATGGAAACTTCCAAGTATATCAATCCTTCAATCTATAGAACTATAATTGCTTCTTTGGGAAGATGGCAAAGAAAAACCACCACACTAAGCCTTTAAGTAAGTGGACCTCCTTTGGTTTTCCGAACATCAGAGGTTCTCCAATTTGTTTAAACCAGAAAATCCCTTTTGTTGCAATAAATCTTACACAGACATTACATATTAATGTCTTACACATTACACGTGTAATTAGTATATACTGTCTACATTCAAGAGTTTATAACATTTGTTGTTGCTGTTATTTGCCTTCGAGTCATTTATATATTACAAATCAAACATTAAGAGGTCAAAGTAATTCTGTTAGCCTCTAATATGTTCACGTTACATATGGATGGTAGTAATTACAGTTCTGTAAATAGATAAAATTGTGTTAAGAAATGGAATTCATATCCAACACCAGCTCCCCCAACAGGGTCCTCATGAAACGCATTTAACAATCATTGCTCTAAATGTTAAACTGGGGCTGGTATAAATTATTGCTCAGGCATTTGTATCCCATCTCTCTCTCCCTCTCTCTCACACACATACGTTTGACTCCTACTGTCATCCACTTGAGTTTCCTGCTGACCTCATGATTAGGTTACTAATAATTAACAACAGCTTTATTATTTAACATGCACTGAGTGCCACTAATGCGATGGGGACTACAGTGCATCCACAATCAGATAATTAGCCCTGATCTCTGCCCAGTGGGCACATAATCTAAGTTAATTGAGCTCTTCTAGTCTGAAAAGTGACTTCCCAATAAAAGGTTTAGAACACTATCACCAGCAAGCAGGGTTTGCTAATGACAGAAGAAGTCTGAGCAGCCTGCCAGATGGAAGCGGCTGTCCATAATCCCCTCAAGCAGGTGATTCAGCTCTTTCACTGAGCCAAGGCTCAGAAAAGGTCAGGGATTTATTTGCAATTTCTGTATCCTTATAATCTCCAGAAATAATCTCTCATTAAATATCTACTAGGCTTGCATTATTCCCTTAATTTGACTTGTGATAAGTTGTTGCAGTACCGGTAGCTCCCAGGCCCAGCATCCATGTCTTGCTTCTAAGGCTTGGGCAGGCTTTTCCTCTACTCTTAGTTCCAAGTCCAGTTCCACTCAGGTTTATGCACAAGTCAGCCCAAATAGCTGTCACATAATGCACGTTCACAGAACTTGCACCAATAACCAGGTTGACCTTCCAGGTCAGAAATGTTTCATCATCTTAACTTTCAGCTTTTGAGCCCTGGTTTCTTTCTCTCCTTTTAGTGAAAGGAGGGGGCCAGGGTTGTACAAGCTCGTTTTCTCAAAGTTCTGTGGGAGACTTTTTCCAACTGAAACTCAATTAACTCATGCCATAGACATTTTTCAAATCATGAGGTGAGCCAAACTCAGGCAACTTAGAGAATCTTAGGGTAGACCAAGGATGTGGCAAGAGATGCCTAACAGACAGTCCAAGTTTGTGCTATCTGCCTACGTATGAATTATATGAAGGGGAGGCAGGTAAAATCCAGAAACTATTTTATGCCTCAGTTGCCACTGAGTCAATTCTGACTCAAATCATTTCCTTGTCTAAGAGAAGGAGGCTGGTGGGCCAGATAGACAAACATGGATTCCAGCTAAATGGTCACTGCTATGCCATGAGGTCCAAAATGTCACTGTCAGGCTCTGCAGCTCTGATACCTCACCTAAGATGCTGTCTCCTGGCTTTTCCCACCTTTTAAAAAATGAGATGTGTAGGTGCTGGTAGGGGTTGTGAAAATTTAGCAACACCCTTAGCACCCTCCTCTCTTACCCCTTATATCTAAATTGTCACCAAACCTCTCAATTCTATCTCCTAATATCTCGCACTTTTGTCTCTTTCTCTCCACCTTTACCACCACCATCCTGGTTCAGGTCTCCATCATCTGTTGCCAAGACAGCCGTAATATTTTCTTAACTGCTCTCCTCACACCTCCTCTAATCTGTCTTCCATATCGTAGTGTGAGTGATCTTGACAAGATCTGACCATGTCATCTCCCTGTTTAAAATACCTCAATGACACCCTACTGCTCTCAGGAAGATAACCCAAATCTTTAACATGGCCCACAGAACCCTGTATGGCCTGGTCCCTGCCGGACTCTCCAGCCTCCTCTTGTTTATGCTCTCCCCTGACTCTCCGCATCCTACCACACCAGCTTTCTTTCAAAGCATCCAATTCACCACACTTTCTCTCCAGCCTCTGTACAGGCTGTGGCTCTTGCCTAGAACCCCACTGGCCTAAGTAACTGCGATTCTTAGATCTTCCATCTAGTATCACTTTCTCAAAAAAGGCTCCCTGATCTCTCTACCTAGGTCAATTCCCTATCATTGACTACTGATCTCTCTTTCCATGTCCATAACACAACTGGCAACTTAGTTACTTGTAGGATTATATGAAAAATGTCGGTCTATCAAACTAGAATGCATTCATGAGAACAATGGTCCATGTATTTTTTTCATGTATTCATTTTATTCACTACATTATCTTTGTCTCTCACTCTGTGTTTATGTGTAGAATTTGAATGCATAGATAAATTAATGGTGGAGAGGGTTGCTGAGGTGAAGTGTGGTGTTGTCAAAAGGACCTTTCAAATTCCAACTGATACAAACCCTAAGATGAGTTATTTAAGCTTCCTAGTTCTCAGTTTTTCCATCTTTTCTAAAGATATAAAGGTTAAATAAAGAAATCAATGGCCTGATCTAACCACTTCCTTCCTCTATTAATATAAAGAGGCTAACAACAGCCCTACAAATGTATCTAACAGAAAGAAAAAAACAAAAAATGTTGCATAAGCCAACATGTGAAATAGAGGACGTGAAACCAGTTTAGGTTTACATGACACTTTCAGAAACCCTTTGGTTGGCCATCAAAGCATTACCATCACTGAGCTGTATGCAGTGTGAACCTTGGTCTGAGAGGAAGGTTCTTCCATGCCATACTAACTGGGTCATCTAAGAAGTCAGGTAAGTCTGAGGGTCAAGGAAGCCCCTGGAAAACAGGACCCATAGCCACAGTGGAGCCTTCTTCCCTAGAGTACCATGCTACCCAACAGTCCTGATTCTTCAGGTCCAAGAGCTCATTTTCTAAAAATCATTGGTCAACTGTTGATCAACTCTAATGCTCACAAAACCTGCATTTTCAATTCTTACCAATCCATCAAAGGCAAGAAGTGACCAAATGATCAGTTTTAAATAGAAGGGACCTTTCTATACAGTGGAGACCCTGGATGGTACCAACAGTTAATGCACGTGGCTGCTAACCAAAAGGCTGGAGGTATGAGTTCATCCAGAGGTACCTGGGAAGAAAGGTCTGGCAATCTACTTCTGAAAAATCATCCACTGAAAACCCTGGGATCACAGTTCTACTTTGACATGCATGGGGGCACATGAGTCAGAGACAACTTCATAAGAACTGCTTGGTTGGTTATTTTTTTCCATACCATAAGCAGAATGATGGAAATATATTCTGGAAAAACAATGCTGTGGGACACACCCAAAAGTTACATGCATCCCAGGAATTCTAATCAGACCTTAAAAAGACAAATCCTTTTCCAAAAATGAGGAGTTGATCTACTAAAATTAGTCTCAACATGCATTTGAAAGAATAACCAATTTCCTAAAGCTAGTATTCAACAGGCCTTTTCCTAAGTCTGATTTTCTTTCCCCTAGGAAACTTAGTCACTTTTCATTTGATCAAAAAAATATATTTTAATGTTTTTGTGGAAGAAATTGAATTTGCCAGAAGGGCTGGATGACTGCATAGCAACAGGAGAATTGAGGGGTAAAGGAAGTTATTCCCCCCATTTTTAACATGGATGGGCACAGGAGATAGTCTGGAGTGGCTATGATTGGACCATCATTTTGTGGGCAGCTCCAGGGTATTCTCACCACAGAAATTTAATCAATTTCCCAAAGTGATTTGCTCTTTAGAGTCGGGTCTGCCTCGGCTCATTCTGAATTTAATCAATTTCAGCACCATTAAAAGCCATGAAAAAACATTCGCCTTGAATTGAATACAAAAACCACCTGGAGAATAGATTTCCAATTGGCTCACACTCTTAGAAGGCTAAGACCGAGGTCTCACATCCTTTCTCCCAATCATGTAAAACCTCATGGTTGCCAAGGTTTTCTGGGCTATGGCTTCCAGAAAACTTATTTCATGGTTATAGCTCTCAGAAGCTTCCAGTGTAGCCCAAGGAAGTCAACTTATGCATTCACAATCATCCAGATATGAATGTCTCTATTTTGGGGATTACTGCTGTTGTTGTTAGTTATCACTTAGCCAGCCTCAATTCATAGTGATCCTATGTATAACAGAATGAAGTATTTATCGGTCCCGCACCATTCTCACAATAGCAGGTATCTTTGAGCCCACTGTTGTAGCCATTGTATCAATCCAAGGTCTTCCTCTTTTTTTTTTTTTTTTTGCTGACCTTCTACTTTATCCTGCATGACGACCTCCTTCAGGGATTGTTTCTTCTGAATAACATCTCCAAAGTAAGCAAGAAGTCTCACCACCCTAGCTTCTAAAGAGTATCCTGGCTGTACTTCCTCCAAAAACAGATTTTTGGCAATAGGGATTACCTACAGCATATTTTGAAACCCAGATTAGTGCCCCAAGACTCCATACCCCATCCTATTCCACTGCTCACTATACCATCTACTTTGCTCCCTGGCTAACTAACATTAACTGAAGTCAAGCAGACAGAAGTAGTAGGTAGCAGAAAGAGAAGATTAAGCTTTATTTTATTTTAAAAGTTTGTTTTCCATTCAACATTATGTGTACATTTAGTTTCACTCCCCAGTTACCATGCCCAACCCTAACCCAACCTCCTCCGCTCCCTGCTGGTAACCCTCCCCCTGTGCCCCCCATAGTTATGCACTCCTGTTTGTCCTGTATTTCCTGCTGTGAACGTTGCCCCTCTGGTAACCCATGGTCCATTGCTCCAAGGGATGCATTTCCAGAGTATGTGGGTGCATCACCCTGGGTTGAGTGGTCTGCATGTACATCATGTTTACTATTGGGCTGAGAGCCAGCCCCTGGGAGTGAGCTTTATTCCAGGCCCAGAATGTATCCCAGGACCATAGTATTGGGGGTCTCACCAGACTCCATACAACCAGTAATTCTGGTTATTGAGTTTTTGGATTTTGTTCCACATTTTTCCTCCCACTCTATCCAAGAACTCCAGATTTGATCCTTTCCTGAGTGATGGGCACTGGTAGCTAGGCACCATCTAGTTCTTCTGATCTTGAGGGCCATCGTTTCCTAGGACTGATTGCTTCCAAATGCCCTTGTTTCCTTGCACTCTTCTTCACTTCTGACAATAGGAGACCATTAGCTGCATCTTAGATGGCCACTTGAAAGCTTTTAAGACCCCAGTCACTACTCACCAATGTAGGATGAGGAACAAGACTTTTATGTATTTTGTTGTGCCAATATCACGGTCCTGAGACAGTAGATCTGTTGGATTCTCTCCCACAGTGCCTGCCTGTCTGTGGGGGATTACTCTATGTCTGTCTTCTGTTGTTTCTGTAAGGATTGCAGGTATTTTGTATCACTAGTAAGTTATTTTGTATCACTGGTATCTGTGCAAGATTAGCCTCCGCTGAATATATCCTTGGACTAGAGTACACTCCTGTTTACTGACCTCCATCTGATCCTCTCAGACATTTATGTGTTTATCTGTAGGCTGATGTTTGGTGCTAATGGTAATGCAGTATTGTGGACACATTGGTTGGTATTAGCATCTGTCCTCTATCTCCTATATGCACAATTCAGTGTCCTCCCTTTTCCTAATGTTATCTGGTGGTCACAGACTCTTTCCATATACCCCTCCCCTTACCCACGTCAGCATGTGGGGCCTAACTAGCCCCAAATTAATCCCCCCCCTTCCCTCCCCACCCCCGGTAACCTACAAAGTGAGTTCCCTTTCCCAAGCAAACCCTTGTCTTTTTACAGTAATGGGCTCATATAGGACTTGTCCTTCTGTGACTGACTTATTTCACTCAGTATAATGTCCTCCAGGCTCATCCACATTATGAGATGATTCACATATCCCTCATTGTTCTTTAGTGTAACGTAGAATTCCATTGTGTCCATGTATCATAATTCAGTTATCCACTCATCCGTTGATGGGCATTTATGTTGTTTTAAGCTTTAAAGCCAAACAGACTTGGGTAAGAATCCTGTCTGTGCCACCTACAGCTGGGTATGATCTTAGGCACAGTGCTTCAACTCTAAGACTCACTTTCCTCACCTATATAATGTGGATCACCCACCTAGGAGTTGTGAAGGTTGCAGTACAGCAACTGTGATTTATTTGATATTCAATAAATGATTATTGCCCGTATTATTATTATGTTGTTGTTGTTAGATGCTGTCAAGTCATCTCTGACTCACAGCAACCCAGTGTATAACAGAATAAAACACTGCCCAGTCCTGTGCCATCCTCACAATTCTTGCTACGCTTAAGCCCATCACAGCAGCCACTGTCAATCCATCTCATTGAGGGTCTTCCCCTTTTTCACTGACCTTCTACTTACCAAACATGATATTCTTCTCCATGGAATGGTTCCTTCTGACAACATGACCAAAGTAGGTGAGATGGAGTCTGACCAACCTCACTGCTAACGAGCATTCCAGCTATACTTCTTTCAGGACAGATTTGTTCATTCTTCTGGCAGTCCATGGTATTTTCAGTATTCTCTGCCCACATCAAAATTCAAATTCTTTGGTTTTCTTTATTCATTGTCCAATTTTCACACACATATGAGGTAAGTGAAAATACCATGGCTTGGGTTAGGCGCATCTTAGTTTTCAAAGTGACATCTATGCTCCTTACTGCTTTAAAGACATCCTTTGCAGATTTTCCCAGTGCAATATGACATCTGCTTTCTTGACTGCTGCTTCCATGGGTGTTGAATGTGAATCTAAGTAAAATGAAATCCCTGACAACTTCAATCTTTTCTCCACTTATCGTGATGTTGCTGGTCCAGTTGTGAGAATTTTGGTTTTATGTTGAGATGTAATCCATACTGAAGACTGTAGTCTTTGATCTTCACCAGTAAGTACTTCAAGTCATCTTCACTTTCAGCATGGAAGACTGCATCATCTGCATATCACAGGTTTTTAATGAGTCTTCCTCCAATCCTGATGCCACATTTTCTTCACACAGTCCAGCTTCTCAGATTATTTGCTCAGCATACAGATTGAATAAGTATGGGCAAAGGACACAACCCTGATGTCCACTCTTCCTGATTTTAAACTATGCAATGTCTCCTTGTTGTGTTCAAACGACAGCCTTTTGGTCTCTGTACAGGTTTCCCATGAGCACAATTAGTGTTCTGGAATTCCCATTCTTCTCATTTGCAATGTTATCCATAATTTATTATGATCCACATAGTCAAACACTTTTTAGTCAATAAAACACAGGTAATCATCTTTCTGGTATTCTTTGCTTTCAGCCAAGATCCATCTGACATTAGCAATGATATCTCTTGTTCCACGTCCTCTTCTGAATCCAGCTTGAATTTCTGGAAGTTCCCTGTCGATATACAGCTGCAATTGTTTTTGAATTATCTTCAGCAAAATTTCATTTGCATGTGATGTTAATGATACTGTTTGATAATTTCCACATTCTGTTGGATCACCTTTCTTTTCAATGGGCACAAATACAGATCTCTTCCAGTTGACTGGCCAGGTAGCTATCTCCTAAATTTCTTAGATTATGTTAATGTTGTTGTTGTTGTTAAGTGCCGTCGAGTCATTTCCAACTCATAGCGACCCCATGCACAGCAGAATGAAACGCTGCCCAATCCCGCGCCAGCCCCACAATTCCTGCTATACTTGAGCCCATCATCGCAGCCACCGTATCAATCCATCTCGTTGAAGGCCTCCCCCTCCTTCGTCGACCCTCCACCCTACCAAGCATGACATCCTTCTCCAGGGAATGGTCCCTTCTTACAACATGACCAAAATAGGTGAGACGAAGTCTGGCCATTCTTGCTTCCAAGGAGCATTCTGGCTGCACTTCCTCCAGGACAGATCTGTTAGTTCTTTTAGCAGTCCATGGTACTTTCAGCATTCTCCGCCAGCACCACAACTCAAAAGCATCAACTCTTCTTCGGTCTTCCTTATTCATTGTCCAGCTAGATTATGTTAATACATCCTAATATTTGAATCAAACATTTCAGTTTGTGAAATATTTTTCATACCAACTTCATGTTATCCTTACAACAATCCTATGGGGATAAATATTGTTACTCTTCTTACTGATTGTTTTCACATTAGTGAATATAATCATCGCAATTTACAAAAATAAATTGACAAACTATAACTTACTCAATTTTCCCAGGATCAGTGTTACATTTTTATGATGAAAAAATAAGTGTTAACAATCACAATGATTATTAGCAGCAGCTAACTCTTCACTGTGCACAGAATATGCTGGTCTTGGCTAAGCACTTAAATGCCATCACCTTATTACCATAATCATCCCCATTTTACACATGAGAAAAACAAGGCTGAGACAGGTAAAGGAATTTCTTAAAGTTACACACATCTTAATTAGTATTTGAAATCTACTGGTTTATTACTCATACACACTTCCATCAAGTGAACTGCAACTCATAGCGACCGTAAAGGACAGAGTAAAACTGCCCCATTGGGTTTCCAGGGCAATAAATCTTTACAGAAGCAGACTGCCTCATCTTTCTCCCATGGAGCAGCTGGTGGGTTTGAACTGCCAACCTTTAGGTTACAGCCAGATGCATTAACCATAGAGACACAAGAGCTCCTTTATCACTCATAGCATGATATATTTTCTTTTAAAATAAATTTAGGTAAAAACAGGTGAATTGATTTAAGAAAAATGGTTAACAGTAATGCAAGTGGGATACGCACATGTAAGAAACCATGAGTCATTTGATACACAAATGACTTGGGAGTCTCCGTCCTAACATGCCCAGACCAGGCACTACATACACCCTGGCTGAAAGGACGAGATGGGAAGGTACTATATACTATCAGCTGGATATCCTATTCCAATGCAGTCATCCTTGATTCCTTGTATTCTTTCACACTTCACATCTAACCCATCAACCAGTTACGTTAATTCTCACTTCAAAATATATACATACAGAATCCAACTACTTCTCATCATCTCCATTGCTAATACCTAAGCCAACAACATCTTTTGCTTGGACAGCCTCAATAGCCTCCAAATTTTTTCTACTTTTGCCCCCTCTACAGTTTATTTTCCACCCAGCAGCCAGAGTCCTCCTTTAAAAATACACATCAGCTCACGTCATTTGCCTACTCGTTAACTCTCCAGTGACTTCTCATCAAGCTTAGAATACAGTCTTATCTTCTGCTGACTGGGGCCTCATCTGGCCCAGTCCCAGCTAACTGATCATTTTCCCCTTGGACCCTTCCAATCAAATCACAACAGACCTTCCTGACATTTCTAGAATGCAGCTAGTTCATTCCCTCCACCTCAGCCTCTATGCATGTGCTGGTCCCTCTGCTGGCAATGCTCATCTACCAGTTCCTCACAAGCCTCAGTTCCTCCCTGTGCTCAGGCTGCTCCTTAAATACCACCTCTTTAGAGAAGTCTTTCAGCTACACATATCTAAAATAGCCACCCCTACTCTTGCTATTCTCTATTCTCTATCCCCTTGGTCTTATTTCTTCATAGCACTTATCACCATCTGAAATTATACCTCTGTTTACTTATTTGCTTTTTTTTTTTTTAAAAAAAAAAAAAAACAGTTTCTCTCATAACTGGTTATAGAGCATAAGCTCCATCGTTGTTATGTTGTCGTTATGTGCTGTCGAGTCGTTTCCGACTCATAGTGACCCCATGCACAGCAGAACGAAACACTGCTCGATCCTGCGCCAGCTCCATGATCCCTGCTATACTTGAGCCCATCATCGCAGCCACCATGTCAATACCTCATTGAAGGCCTCCCCCTCTTTTATCGACCCTCCACTCTACCAAGCATGACATCCTTCTCCAGGGAATGATCCCTTCTGACAACATGACCAAAATAGGTGAGACGAAGTCTGGTCATTCTCGCTTCCAAGGAGCGTTTCTGGTGCACTTCCTCCAAGACAGATCTGTTAGTTCTTTTAGCAGCAGTCCATGGTACTTTCAGCATTCTTCACCAGCACCACAACTCAAAAGCATCACCTCTTCTTTGGTCTTCCTTATTCATTGTCCAGCTCTCACATGCATACGAGGCAATTAGAAATATCATGGCTTGTGTCAGGCACACCTTAGTCCTCAAGGAGATATCCTTGCTCCTCAGCACTTGAAACAGTTCCTTCGCAGTTGACCTTCCCAATGCTACACATCGTCTAATGTCCTGACTGCTGCTTCCACTGAGTTCCAAGCTCCACAGAGCAGAACTTTATCTGTCTTGTTCAACAGGAACTCTGATGACACAGTCCCTAAGGCATATGACTGCTAACCAGAAGGCTGGCAGTTCAAACCCACCTGCCACTCCTCAGAAGTAAGGCTGGGCAATCATCTACTTCTGTAGAGATACCACCATGGAAACCCAAGGAAGGGTTGCTATGAGTTGGAATCGACTCAACAGCAGTGAGTATGGTTTTTTTTTTTTTTTTTTAGTTCAATACCGTGGCTTCAATAAACATTTCCTGAATGAAGGAACAAACATAATCTACATTTTCACCAGTTCAAACACCAGAAGCCAAAAGTTCCAGGAGCCTCAAGGATGAATAATACTAGTAACTTCTAGAGTTCAGGAGCTATGATATGAAGCACCAGACAAATAGCATTGGCAGGGATCTCATTCATTCCCTGACCTCTAAGCATGGAAACAGCTAATCAGAATTTTATTTCCTAGCCCACTAGATATACAGGCACCTATTTCCTTTTTCTGGGGACCAATATATAGGAAAAATAAGCTGAGACAGACAAACAGTAAAGCAAGTAAAACATGCAACAGGAGAAGAGAAGGAATCCCTGCCTGGCCTCAAACCTACCGGCTCTCTGTATGAGTCAAGAGAAGCTGTAAACAGTGTTCAAAGTCTTGACAAGAGACAGGCAGCAAAGGTCCCAGCCAAGGACTGCTGACCAGCTTTGGAGGGAGGAGTGTTTCTTTGTGGGTTTTTACACCTGCAATCTCCCAGTCAACCTTAAAATTTCAAAATTCAACTCAGGACAGCTGGGAAAGAGGAAGACTCACTGCAACCAGCTTAATTTGGATCATTTGTCTCCTACACAGGATCTGGACATCCGAAGAGTGAATTACAGTCTAGTAGCCTTAATTTCTTTCTGCCTGAGGCCTGGAAAGTTGTGCACTGATAAACCAACAGAAATCATCACCAGCTTTCTGAAGATGGAAGTTTATGAAGCAGAGAAGCAAGTGCCTGACTTTACCAACCCACCCTCCCACTTCTGACTTGTTCTAGGAACACCTTAGAGATTTTTTGGGGTCACAACATATTTGGGCAGCAAAGGGCAGGGAAAGAGATGGGATTCAGAAGCAGAGGCCCAAGATCTGAGTGCTGGTGTCACAAATAGTAGCCTGTGAGATGGGTATATATTCCTACCCTGATGCATTACCCTCGTCTATGTTGATACTGAGAAACTCTAAAAGGAATGTACAAATGTCCCACCTTTATACAAATAAGCTTTGATTTTAAATAATGACATAAATTATAATAATAGAAGAAAATATTTAATGATTGTTTAGAATGCCAGGTACCACTGAGCGAAAGATTTCCATCCTAATACCATTTAATTTTCCCAACAGCCCAAGGATGTAGGTACTAAAGCTATTTCCACCTCACAGATAAAGGAAACTGACACCTACAGGAATTAAGTAAATTTCTCAAGTTTACACATTTAGAAACTGGTGAGGCTGTCATTTCAACTAAAGGTATAATACTCCAGAACCCACCTTCTCCCAGTATAGGCAATTTAAAAAAATACCAAACTCACTGCCATTGAGTTGATTCTGATTCATAATGACCTTTTCTTGGGTTTCTGAGGTGGTATCCCTATGGAAGTAGATTGCCCAGTCTCTTCCTTTCAAGGAATGGCTGGTGAGTTTGAACCACCAGCCTTCTGGTTAGCAGTCAAACACGTTAGGCACTATGCTGACAGAGATCCCAACGTAGGCTATAGTATATCTTATAAAGCCAAAAAATTAAACCCATTGTTGTCTAGTTTATTCTAACTCACAGCAACCTTATAGGATAGAGTAGAAGTGTCCCATAAAGTTTCTAAGGCTTGAGGGAGCAGATTGCCACACCTTGTTCCCACAGACTGGCTTGTGAGTTCCAACTGCCAACCTTTTGGTTAGCAGCCCAAAACTGAAACATTGTGCCACTGGCATTCCTTATAGTACTTTATAACCTCTGCTAAACCTTCCATGGAATCCCTGGGTGATGCACATGGTTAACACATTAGGCTAATAATTGAAAGACTGGAGGCTTGAGCCCACCCAGAAGAACTTCTGGTTCTTGGAAACTTCTGGTTCATAGAAAAGTCTGGTGACCTACTTCTCAAAAAGAAAATCCACTGAAAACCCTATGAAGCAGAGTTCTACTCTGACACACATGGGGCCGCCATGACCCAGAGTCAGTTCGACGGCCACTGCTAAAACTTTACATGCTGTATGATGAGTTGCATGATCTGAAAAGTCTGATCTAAGCGGAATGACCTAGAATGACCATAAGCTTGCACTCAGAATGAAGCCTCAGTTTTCTCATCTGCAAATGGGGCAACAACACTCACTATCCACCTCACAGGGTTCTTTGAGGATGCATGTCAAACACTGAGCTCACTGCCCAGTACACAGTCTTAACTGCAATTTTTAATTGCAGTTAAAAAAAAACTCACTGCCGTCGAGTTGGATTCGACTCATAGTGACCCCTCCTTGGGTTTCTGAGGCAGAGTTACTACAGAAGTAGATTGCCCAACCTTCCTTCTGAGAAGTGCCTGATGGGTTTGAACCACAAGCCTTCTGGTTAGTAGTCAAATGCCTCAGGCAGTACGCCACCAGAGCTCCCAGTTACGGATATTGTAATTGACCTGGTGAGCACCTGCACTTGGTGGCAGTGAGGAAACTCTTTCAGTCTCTTCCTCAACAGCTCCTTGTGCTGGACTTTGGCAGTTAAAGATACAGCCAAGGATCTGCTCCCTGCTGCTTGGCTGAGCCCAGGCTCACACCTGCCAAGGTGGCAGCCTGCTGTCAATACACCACCCATGCCACTGAGGAAACGGGGAATATTAGGCCACAGTGAAGTCACACGCTGGCTGCATCTGTCAGTCTAAAGCTGGCTGAGAGAAAGGATGGATTTATCAAGTGTCTTTGAAGACAAGTGGTAAGGCTTCTGACTGTCTAGGCGAGTCTAGGAAAAACATCCTGAGGGGATGAGGCCATACCCAACAAAACGGTGGGGAACCCAGATACTAAAATCTCTCAGAAGATAAGATGTTTCTTTTCCTTCCTCTCTCTCCAAACCCTAGTTCCCCACAACGCCTATTCTCAAACTGTGGTGCTATGGTTCAACTAAGTATCATTTGAGCTCAATGAAGGCCAAAGCAGCTGTGTTGAGCATACAACTCATAATGAAAAGTGAGGTGCAGGATTTCAGCACCCAGGGCAAGGTAGAATTATACCATCTTGCCTGACTGTGGCTCAAAGATGAAAGTGCTGGCCACGGAAACCTGTCATGGCACGGAAGGGAGGGGTATGGGGTTAGAAGTAGTGCAGGTGAGGGAGGGACCCTGGGTCTGTCTTCTGTCAGCCCAGACCTGGCAGGCGTGGACGGAAAGCTGGAGGGGAAGGTGCACTCAGCTGACTGCCTCGTGGGCCAGGGCACAGGAGGCCAGGCTATGATGCCCATTAATGCCTTCAATCCTGCTCAGGTTTAAAAGGGGAAATGTTCTATTTATAAGCCACCGACCAGTAGAGACCTGGCAGCTACCGCATGGCTCTGATCCCAAAGAGATCCTGGTTACCAGTGGCTGCCTCATCCTGCCTCTCACTGTTGGTGTTCCAACAGCAAAAGGCCGAAGGTGACTGGAAGCAAAAGGGGAAAAAAAAAAAAAAAAAATTCTCGTTTCTGTCCTCTGCTGCTTTCATGAGACCGACAGACCTTCAGTGACGGGTGAAGGCTTTAGAAACCTTTTAAAAATAGAGATCCATGCAATCCCATCAAGCCTTTCCCCTGTGATCTTCTAGAATAAACCTCTTTTTCTGCTTTATAGATAAAGGGAAGCTGAGGCACAGAGATGAAGGGAAGGTATACATCAGATGCAAGGCAAAGGGCAAATGCAGCAGTGGTAATAATGTCCCTCCCCATCTCTTCTGCCGGTCCTCCATTTGTCCTCAGAAAACATGAACAATTTTAATAAAACACCATCATGGAGTTTGATCTGAATGATGGCCTCAAGAAGGATGAGAAACAAAGCGTAAAATGTCTTTTGTTTTGTTACCAAATCCCTGCAAGAGATAGTGGGTCATGTCAAGTTTCTGAACCTGGGAAGCCCAAAGGTTAGTAATGAGATATGTGACTCAGGCTCTCCCAGTCAGGGAAAGGAAGAAAGAACCACATTTACACGAGCTTACCACGAACGACTCTCATCAGGGGGTTCACTACCAAAGAATATAGAATGGCAGCAAAGAGTCACATGGGTTAAGTACTGGTGGCTGATGATGAAATTCCTTCCAACCCAATGGGTCGGCTGACCAGAGCAAAGATTTCACACGTTATCAAGAGCACTGGGGAATAAATCACCTTTGCAATGAGGTCAACCCAGGTTTGAAACTCAGCTCCATTAATTTTTTTTTAATTGTGATTTGGGTGAAGATTTACAGAGCAAATTCACTTTCCATACAGCACTTTACATATACTTTGTCTCATGACAATGACCACAGTTTACCACAATGCAACAGCTCCCCTCCCACTTCCTCCCCAGTTACCTCTTCCCAGTGTCCATCCCTCCATGGACTCCTGCCCCCTGAGCTGTCTCCCTGTGCATAAGCAGCCCTTCTTTCTCAATGATTGTTCTCTCCAAGGAGTGTATCTACCTCAGGTAAATG
>NW_006921643.1:10195315-10216467 GCF_000298275.1 Orycteropus afer afer | reverse complement strand
AGTTCCAATGCTGCTTCTTCCTCAGGGATGTGTTCTGGGTCTGTATCCTGCTCCCTTGTTTCTACCACTTTATCCTGCTTCTTTGTGTGGACGGTGATGGTCTGTTTTCTCCGAGGCATCGTGGCACTGTTGTATTTAGATTTCTGTTAACTTTTCAGTCTTGCAGGTCTGGAGGGTCCTTGGGGTTGGTGGAAAGCAGAACATGTTCTTAAGCCCCAGGAATCTGCTAGAGTGCTGTCTCTTTAAATATCCAAAATAGCCACTTTTAGACCTTCAAAATGGTGGCATCCTCCAGCCTGGCAAAAGTCCACAGCTCAGCCCACCTTTCTCTTCACCTTCTCCATTTATTCCCCAGCCACCAGAGCAGTCTTCTGTGCAGTCCCTGGCTAGCAGGGCTGATTTTTAGCTTAATTCTTAAGTTCTACCAGCACTCGGGAATCTCCACGCTGTCTGTGCCATCAGGATCGCTCAGGATCGCAGCCAGACCACAGGTCCGTATGTCTCCTTTTTCGGTATTTTAATGCAAATTCTTCTGCTAGTTGGGGTTTAGTCCACTTCTATATCCTTCCCTTCAAGGCTCAGGGGACCAGGATTATCTTCTGTGTCTGTGTTAATTGGTTTCCCTTTTCTTTGTTGAAGAGGGCCTGTGCAGTCTTTCTGCCTAGTCTGCCATCTTGCTCAGCTCCCTTAATTCTTGAATGTTACCTTTGACAAATTTCTTGACCTCTTTACGTCTCAGTTTGTGCATCTACAAACTTGGTTGTTGTGAGCAGCATTTCCAAAAGTATCAATCATTCATGTACCATTTTCATGCTTTCTGACACAACCTCATACCATCTTTAAATAGACCAATACTTTACAACTTTTCCTTGTATTAAGTCAATGGTTTGCAAACTACATGCCATGGGCCAAATCCAACAGGTGCTTGTTTTTGCAAATAATATTTTATTGGAAAACCATCATCCACATTAATTTTCTACTATCTAAGGGAACTCTGGTAGCGTAGTGCTTAAGGCACTTGACTGCTAACCAGAAGGCTGGTGGTTCAAACCCACTAGCCACTCCTTGGAAGGAAGATGGGAAAATCTACTTCTGTAGTGATACTGCCTCAGAAACCCAAGGAGGGGTTGCTTTGAGTCGGGGCCAACTCAACGGCACATAACAACAACAACAATGGCTGCTTTCATACTACAGGGCAGAGCTGAATAGTCCCACAAGGCTGAAAACTTACTATCTGGCCCTTAACAGAAAAAAATCTAACCCCATGCTAAGAAACAGCATTTATGAAATTAAGGGGCATGTGTACTACTCATGTATTTTTTCTCTCCTTGATACACATTAAAATAAATAATAAATCATAGTTAAAAATGTTTGTCTGTGTACTACCTGAAATGATGTTAGGTACCATCAGCGAAGATGCTCTGGTGGCATAGTTGTTGTTGTTATGTGCCACTGAGTCAGACACGACTCATAACGACCCCTCCTTGGGTTTCCAAGGCAGTATCACTATGGAAGTAGATTGTCCCATCTTCTTTCCAAGGAGTGGCTGGTGGGTTTGAACCACCAGCCTTCTGGTTAGCAGTCAAGTGATTTTGCTGCTAACCAAAAGGCTGTCGGTTCGAACCCACCAGCCCCACCATGGGAGAAAGAAAAGGCAGGCTGCTTCCATACAGATTGACAGCCTTGGAAATCCTATGAGGCACTTTTACTCTGTCTTAAAGAGTCATTGTGAATCGGAATCAACTGGATGGTAATGCATTGAAGTTTTTTTTGGACAACCAGTGATGTTGATACCGCACTTTGAGATAATGCAGTCTTGAGGATTAAAATGAACTAACACTTGTAAGGCACCAAAATGGCAGGAATGTTGGCTGGCTTCCTTTATTCCTCTCCCTCTTCCCTTCAGAGGCAGTTTTGCCAATACAGTGGTCTTTTCCTTTCTTATATAAGGGAGTAACTAGTATAGCCAGATGATGATAAGGACAATAACCAACAGTAATTACATATATACTAATCAATATGGCAGATACTGTGCTAAACTTTAATCCTCACAACAAACTTAAAAAAAAAAAAAAAATCACTGCAGTCGGGTTGGATCCAACTCATAGTGACCCCTCTTTGGGTTTCTGAGGCGGTATCACTACAGAAGGAGACTGCCCAACTTTCCTTCCAAGGAGTGGCTGGTGGGTTTGAACGCCAGGCTTCTGGTTAGCAGTCAAATGCCTTAGGCACTATGCCACCAGAGTTCCTTTCAACAAACTTAAGAGATAGGTATCACTATCATCCCCATTTTACAGAAAAATAAATTGAAGCGTAAGAGAGGTCTGGTACCTATCCATGGTTCCACAGCCAGCAAGCCAGTGTGCTATCTACACTGTAGACATGGAAACAGCTCTCTCTAATACACATGGCAGAATCTACCCTAAGGAAATTACCCAAGATATGTACAAAGGGTGTCCTACAAGGACACCCAACTCACTGTTATTTATAACAGCAAAAATCTGCAAAGGACACCAAAGTTGATGATAGGAGATGGATCAATAAATTAGGATATAACCCAACGACAGACTATTTGATTGCTAACCATAAGGCTGGCGGTTCAAACCCACCAGCCACTCCTCAGAAGGAGGGCTGGACAATCTACTTTTGTCGTGATACTGCCTCAGAAACCCAGGGAGGGATCACTATGAATCAGATCAGACTTGACATGAGTGCGTTGTGTTTACACATGATGTTTATAAACAATTTCCATGACATGGGAAAATGTCTGCATATTTTGAAAAGCAGAATGCGAACAAATACATACATTATAATGTCAATTAAGTAAGAAATACATATTTGCATATATATTATGAATAAAAGGCAGGAAGAAAATATCTTTGGGAGTCATATTATAGATGATTTTTATTGAATTTTTGAAAAGTTTACTGTATTTCCTTAATATTCCACAATGACTTCATGCTTCTTTTATAATACATGAATTCTATGTTTTTAAACCTGTTTATGAGTAAGGCCTGCATACTCAGTGTCCAGGCCCTGCAGATGACTAGATGCTAACTCCAACTTTGCAAGGAACATTCTTCCTCCAATCACTTCTCCTTCCACCACCTCCTCACAAGAATGACAAACCGGCAAACTGCACTGGGTTCCTTAGCATTATTCAATTCTTGTGAAAGTGCTAGATTAAAACAAACTGGAAGGAATAAAGGGATTAAGACTTGGAAGCAAAATGTTTCCGACCTAGACAGAATCACATTCTGAGCTCACTCACAGTTAGCTCTGGGTATATTTTTCTACACATTGGGTATCTCTGTAGGAGCTCTGGTGGTATAGTGCCTAAGGCATTTGAGTGATGACCAGAAGGCTGGTGGTTCAAACCCACCAGTCGCTCCTCAGAAGAAAGATTGAGTAAACTACTTCCATAGTGATACCACCTTGGAAACCCAAGGACAGGTCACTGTGAGGTGGATCCAACTCGACGGCAATGAGTTTAGTATTTTGGTGAGTACCTCTGTAGGTAGCATGGATATTAAACACACACACACACTAATATAACTGGGTCATCTGTCTATTGTCTCCCAGTAGTATGAACCTAAACTAGCAGATCATATGTAACTTAAAGGGAGAGATGTAAATTCTACTTACAAGAGTCTAACCCCTCAGCATTCATGCAGTCTAGTGCCATAGGCTCTTAAGAACTCCAAGAGATGTTTAGCGAATAAGGAGCTGCAGAAAGCCTGGTGGTTTAGGGAACAAGACTTCTGCAGTTAAATCTAGTAAAAGGCTCAGGTAGGAGCAGACAGCGAACTTATTTAAAAAACAAGTTTTTTTAAGTTAGTAAACTCCTATAATGTCATCTTGAAAGGCCAGATAGCCAGGGTAGATCTGGGTCCCAGAGTGAATGGGAAGACATGCCTGGAGCAATATGGGCAGATTCTTTTGAATATAATCCAATTAACCTGTGGAATTCAAGTTAATACCTACATTGAAGAAAGTGGCCCCATGAAGCCAGGATTAAGAGACTGAGCCCTCTGTCTCAATCTGTCAGGCTTCAAACTCCCAGCAGCTGGAGAAGCTGTGGGAGAGCAACATTTCTGTACACAAGCTAATCTTTTTAGAGATAAATAGGCAGTTACATTTGTGATTTAAAACTTTAAACTTGGAAAGACCTACTCATACTCTAAAAAGCCTATCCTTCCCTTACTCTCTTACATTAGATTAGTCTATCCTCTCTAATGAGTTCTCAGTTTTCTAACTGTCCCTTATGTGAGACAGCCTGGGCTGAGAACAGGCCACCTCTTGGCTTTTCCTCTTGCTTCTGGCCTGGGCTCCTTTCAAAGGAGAATGAACCAAATCTCCTAGAGCCTTAGAGAGTAAATCTCACAACTCCAGCAAAAACGCAAAGGCAACACACTGCCGTCGAGTCAGATCCGACTCACAGGGATCCCTCCCTGGGTTTCTGAGGCAGTATCACTAAGAAGTGTATTGCCCAACCTTCCTTCCAAGGAGTGGCTGATGGGAAGAGACAGGGTAAAAGATGAGGTGCATAGTGCCTAAGGCACTTGACTGCTAACCAGAAGGCTGGCGGTTCAAACCCACCAGCCACTCCTCGGAAGGAAGGTTGGGCAATCTACTTCTGTAGTGATACTGCCTCGGAAACCCAAGGAGCGGTCGCTATGAGTCAGGGCCAACTCAAGGGCACGTAACAACAACACAAATAGCAGAGACTCAGGAGATATATATTAAGATGGCAAAGTGAGTCAGAGGAGATGAGTGGGAAAGAGGGGCGTGGGTTCTTGTCCAATGCAGGGCCCTGTGCTTTGTCATAATAAAGGAGGCAAATGGCAGGTTATCAGATGACTGGATTATTGACACTGGCAGCCATCACAGAGTCAATTACCTTAGGCACTATACCACCAGAGCTCCTAAGCAGCTTTGTTGTTGTTGTTATGTGCCGTCGAGTCGGCCCCGACTCATGTCGGCCCCGACTCATAGCGACCCCTCCTTGGGTTTCCGAGGCAGTATCACTACGGAAGTAGGATTGCCCAACCTTCAAGCAGCTTTAGGAAGCAAAAAACCATACTTTTCTCCTTTCTTCTATACTTTTTTTCCCCCATCTTTTCCCTTCTCTTCTCTACTACGTGAGAATTTGACCAACTAGGGAACTCGGTATCACTGATATATGTTCCTGATAATCCAGAAACACCCAGGGAAGGGTCTCTGTTGGCAGCAGGATTCTTGGTGAGAGGTCAATTGACAAGCTAAGAGAACTGCTAAGAGTCCTAAGACTGACACTACAATATAAACAAACTAATGGGGATCCTTCTGGGACAGTAAAACTACACAGAAAATACATGTAAAAATAAAATCCTGTATCTTCACAATAGCAATAAAAATTATGAAATATTTCAGGATTAAACTAACTAAAAATACATAAAGCAGAAAACTAAAACTAATAAAGGGCACAGATGGTATGAATAAATGGAAAGACATTCAGTGTTCTTGGAGGATATGTCTTAGTATTATAAAAATGTCAATTTTCTCAGGTTAATCTATATAATTCTATGCAATCCAAAATTAATTATTTTTTTAAATTTTATTGTGGTAAAATACATATAACAAAAATTTTGCCATTGTAATTCCTTTCATGTGTATAATTCTATGACATTAATTACCTTCAGTATGTTGTGCAATCATTACCACTGTCTGTTTCCAAAGTTTTTCATCACACCAAACAGTACCTCAGAATCTCTTAGCAATACCTCCCCATTCTCTCCCTCATTCCCTTAATAAATGTTTGCCTTTATAAATTTGATAAGTCTAGATATTTTACATAAGAAGGATCATATGATATTTTTCCTCTTTGTCAAAATTTTCTTTCTGGAATATGGATAAATAAAGGTCCACAAACAGCGAGGTCAACCTTTAAAAATAAGAGTAAAGAGAGGAGACTTCAACTACCAGGTGTTAAGACTTGCCTTGAAGTTATCACATTAAAAAACAAGAGGTATTGGTGCAAGAAGTCAGGCAGACCAGAGAAACAGAACAGAGTTCAAAGACAGAGCTCAGGTGTGCAAACCTAACACACAAGTCATTGGGGGAAAAGAACGGATAGTTTAGTAGATGTTGGTGGGAAAACTGACTCTTTGTATGGATAAAAATAACACTGTATCCTCATGAAACATTACATATAATGGCAGATTTCAGTCAGATTAAAAACCTAAACTATAAAGTCAATAAAAGAAAATGTAGATGCACATCTTTGTGATGTGAGAAATAACTTATTTAAAATGCAATTTGTATAACACGAAGCACAAAGAAAAGAAAGACTAATTATGTTAAAAACTAAGGTTTTATAGTCAATGAAGGATATTGCACATAATATTAATAGGTAAATGACAGGATGAAATATATATTTTAACTGTCTGTTCTGGTTATCTAGTGCCACTCTGACAAGAATATACCACAAATGGGATGGCCTTAACAAACAGGAGTTTATTCTTACAATTTGGAGGCTTTAAGTCCAAGTTCAAAGTGCCAGGCTCCAGGGGCTGGGTGAAAGCCCCTCAACCTTGGGGTCCAGCTCTGCCTCCTGCTCCCAGCCCACGGAGCTAGAGGTGTTTCTTCACTCAGATAGCTGCTGGCTGCTGAGGCTGAGAAACCCCACAGTTGACAAGTCCCGATGTTACCAATCCACATGGCAGGCCATTAACTTAAGTCCACTGTAAGTCCCAAGGTCAGCAGATCAGAGCAGGCTGCTAAGCAGTGACACGGCTACATGCAGGGTCCAAGCATACCACAGGCTAGAGACCATTCTCAAAGCTTCTCCTCAAATACAGGAAGCAGACCATATCCCAAAGACAGCTACTCAGCTGCTTGTGGTAGATCCCACCATGGAGGTGATTGCTAGTCTCATCATGGGGAATAACTACCACCAGCTGCCCAGGCACTCAACCAGGCCCATCCCAGTTGACACACAAACTGAACTACCACAGTTCCACCCCTTGTCAACTTGGCACCTGTACAGATCTTAAATGGGTGGTATCTGTACAGGTCTCCTCCACTGGGTGGCTCCAGTCCCCTAGTTCCTCTAAGTGGCGACCTCAACCCCTTGGCTTGGTGGCCCCCGTTCCTCTCCCTCTTGGGCATGGCAGCCCCGCCCCCTCACTCTTGGGCAGCGGCTATGGCTCCACCCCACTGGCTCACATGAGTGAGCAGCCCCACACTCCAGAACCAAGTTGGTGAAGGCCTGGCTCTTTGAAACCTAGAGGGGGGGTGTGGTGGTTCCACCTCCAAAGGCCATGGCAGCTCTTAAGGCCGAGGCAGCTCTGCTTCCATTTCCTTGGTCTCTCTGCTTCTGCCGATTAATGCCCGAGGGCAATCCACTCCATCAGAAATCTTTCTGCCCAAAAGACATTTGCCTTTCTTGCTCCGTGGGGTGGCCAACCTGCTACTCCATTTTATGCCAGTCTTCTCTACCAATTAATGCCCAAAGGCAACCCACTCCACCAGGAAGCCGTGTACCCAATGGCACCCGGTTTTCTCCTCCGTGGGTTGGTAAGGCTGTCGCTGTCTCATGCTGGTTCTCTCAGCTCTGCTCCCGCCATCTCTCATGCTGGTCTCTGGGCTCTGCTCCTGCTGTCTGTCATGCCATATGCTGAGGTCTCTCTGCCAGGGTTTCGGGTCAAGGACGCACTCCACTCATGTTTCCAAATTTTAGGTATCTGTCAGAGCAGCACCCCATTCTCTCAAACCAAATTCTGCTCTGGTTACCTAGTGCTGCTCTGACAAGAATATACCACAAATGGGATGGCCTTAACAAACAGGAGTTTATTCTTACAATTTGGAGGCTTTAAGTCTAAGTTCAAAGTGTCAGGCTCTAGGGGCTGGGTGAAAGCCCCTCAACCTTGGGGTCCAGCTCTGCCTCCTGCTCCCGGCCCACTGGAACTAGAGGTGTTTCTTCACTCAGACAGCTGCTAGCTGCTGAGGCTGAGAAGCCCCAAGGTTGACAAATAAAAAGGCACAGTCCTGATGTTACCAATCCACACAGCAGGCCATTAACTTAAGTCCACTGTAAGTCCCAAGGTCGGCAGAGCATGGCAGGCTGCTGAACAAAGACACAGCTACATGCAGGGTCCAAGTGTGCCATGGGCTAGAGACCATTCTCAAAGCTTCTCCTTACATACAGGAAGCAGACCACATCCCAAAGGCAGCTACTCAGCTGCTTGTGGTAGATTCCACCATGGAGGTCACTCCAGTCTCTTCATGAGGAATAACTACCACCAGCTGCCCAGGTACTCAACCAGGCCCAGCCAAGTTGACACACAAAATGAACTACCACACTATCTATAAAACTAACATAAAGGAGCCCTGGAGCACAGTGGCTAAGCTCTTGGCTGCTAACTGAAAAGCAGGCAGTTTGAACCCACTAGCCACTCTGCAGGGGAAAGACGCGGTAGTCTATTCTGTAAAGATTACAGACTTTGAGGCAGTTCTTCTCAGTCCTGTAGGGATTCTATGAGTTAGAAGTGACTCAATGGCAATAGGCATAAAACTAACAAGGGGTTAATATCTCAACTATAGAAGGAATTTCTACAAAATCAACAAGAAAAAGACTGCAACTGCAATAGGAAAATGGGCAAAGGCCATCAATAGACAATTAACAAAAGAGGAAACCCAATAGAGGCTGACAGGTATATGACAATATGTAAAAACTCATTAGTTATCAGAGAAACTAATATAAATTAAAACAATGAGCTATCATTTTATATTTATTTAGATTGGCAAAAAATGAGAAAGCTGGAAAATGGTGAGAATTGGCCATCCTCTTTCTGGTAACTGGGCCATTTGGAAAATATAAGCAGCTGACAGACATTATTTATGGTCCTGTATTATACCCCACAGGACCAGGCAGCATTTCATTTCATTGTCCAGGGTCACTATGTGAGAAGTAACTTGACGGCACCTAGCAACAACATTATGCCCCACAGGCACTGTATGTATTGACAGAAACCTCAAGTTGAAAGCAACAAATTATAAAATTATCTCCAAAGGAATTTTCTTTTGTTATCTGTCCCTCCAAAACATGTTGGCTCTGTAACAAAATGCATACATTCAAATTCCTGCCAAAACATTTTATGAAAAAAAACAAACTAGACGTTTGGAATCTAGATACTGAAAGTGAAAAGACCAATGCCCCTTTCTCATAGATTCCTATCAGATTGATTTCTTACCTTTAAAAAAGTTTAGATCAGGGTATCAGAGAGTGAAAGAACAATCAAGACCAAGGCAATGGTGCCACAAGTAGGAGATAAGCCCTATGGACCTATGGATAGGTGGAGGGTAAAACTGTAAATTACAGTGGCAAAGGACACTGAAAGTACAATTTCCAAGGGGCAGAAGCTAAGGAAATGTATAATGTGGGAAAGGAGTACCAGTGCCAAATAAAGTGAGGAAGCACCAACCCAGGACACTACCCTGGCTTTGCCATCTTTTAGAACAGCACTGTCACTAGTAGTTGAATACCCTAGAAAAATAATTTCTATCTAAATTACTCCTGAAAAAGCAGTCAAGATTTCTTAACCCATCTTTTTCTCTCTTGTTTACTAGAAAAAAAGGGTAAGCAATTGAAGAATCATTAGACATCTGAGGTAGGCAACTCTTCTCACTCTGTGAATACTGCAGTGTCAAAGGAAAAGCATTGCAAATGTCTATGTTTTCTAAAATAAAACTCTGCATTGTTTTTTTTTCCTTAGGGAAAAAGATTATCCTTGTATTTAACAGTGGAGCTTCTGCAGTCAGACAGAACTTAGATTAAATCATGTTCCCTGAGTGTACTAGCCTCAATCTCCTGATCTACAAAGTATGTCAGAAGTACTGTCTTACAGGATGGATGCAGGCATAAGATGAGCTAATATATGTAAAACATTTTTCATGCCTGACACAAAGCAACAAAACCAAACCCACTGCTATCAAGTCGGATCTGACTCATAGACCTCTCCTTGGGTTTCTGAGGCAGCATCACTATGGAAGTAGACTGCCCAACCTTCTTTCTGAGGAGTGGCTGGTGGGTTTGAACCGCCAGCTTTCTGGTTAACGCAGTCAAATGCCTTAGGCACTATGGTACCAGAGCTCCCGACACCAAGCAAGTGGTCCTTAAATGTTAGCTATTAATAGCTGTCATTGTAAAATATATCCTCATTGTAGGCAACGATCCAGAGGGAAACATTACCTCTTTGTTTTCTTGAATATAAATTTGAAAATTCCCTTGTTCAAGATGGGGGGAGGGCAACCTCTTTTCCCTTTATAAAGCCTGTCAACCTACCAATAGTAGCGATTTCAAATCACTTAATACTTTATATAAAAATCCTAATAAAATCTATATTTTGGAGAAAATGAAAAGAGGAAACTCTCTATCCTAAAATAGCATTCACATAAAAATAGCTCATCCTTTTGTCTACATGGAGAGGTACTGTTCTACTGATTTTCCTGGTACTACTGGAATTCATAGTAAGACTCCCCTTGAATTTTTTTCTTTTCCAAGTAGATTTTACAAAGCAAATTTGAAGCAAGGGAACAGCATTTCCTTTGTACTCTTTCAGCAACCTGGAAAGAATTTGTTTTTTCTCTTATGCACCAAGGAGATAATCAGCCCAAACACTCTACCAGCAGCAGTTTCATTTTAATCCCATCACCTTTACAAGGTTACAGATGCCCTTGGAAATCATGATTAACCAGCATGTCAGAGCCAGTAGGAGGAGAAATGTGCTGTATTTTACAGAGGCTGTCCAGGGTCACTTCCATCAGAGAAGAATATTATTACATAATTCACCATCTCTACTCTATCCTCTCCAAAAAGGCTACAAAGAAAACACAGTTATTAAGCAATCACCTAAGATAGTTGTTGTCTCTCCCATCATCTGAGCAAGACTGTGCAGAAGTCAAGGTCAATTTTGGTTGTCCCACAAGGCAGGACTGTTGGGGAGTTGGGTATTATTGGTTTAAATGACTTTTAAGTGGTGACTGGAGCTAGGATTAAATGAGATAATGTACATGAAAATACTATGTAAAGTGTGAAAGGTTATGTAAGTGCAATGTGTCAACACAGCTTTGACAGTCAGGTTGCACTGACAGTTCCTCTGGTGTCACTGAAGTGGAAAGTCCAGATGGCATCATCTCACACTGAACTCAGGAAACTGAGAAGACCCAGCATGCCCACAAGGAGCCCTATGGTGCACTGGTTAAAGCGCTGAGCTGTTGACTGAAAGATTGGCAGTTTGAACCCACTAGTTGATCTGCGGGAGAAAGGTGATGCAGTCTACTTCCTTAAAGATCAACAGCCTTGGAAATCCTCTGAGGTAGTGCAACTCTGTTCTATAGGGTCACTGAAAGTTGGAAACAAAGGGTAACAGGTAACATGCCCACAGCACCTCCTGGTGGTTTATTCCTGGAGTAGCAACTTTTCTAAGCCCACTCCCAACCCCAGCTGTACAAGATTACCCAAGCAACATACTTACTCCCTTCGCTCTGACTGTCTTTGTTCGAGTTGTAGACCTAGAAAATAGAAATAAAAACTTATTTGTGTGCATTTTATACCACCCTCCAGGTTCACTAAAGGAAAGCATTACCTTTCTTCTTTTTTGCCTTCCCCTTCCCCCTAGTTTGTATCATAAGGTAGAAGGCAATTTCCAGCCGCCAATCATGAACCCCATTCTATAATGATTTACTTTCCAGTATTTCCTTTAGCGGGAGCTCTGGTAGCATGGTGCCTAAGGCACTTGACTGTTAACCAGGAGGTGGCGGTTCAAACCCACCAACCACTCCTAAGAAGGAAGATGGGGCAAACTACTTCCATAGTGATACTGCCTCGGAAACCCTAGGAGGGGTCACTAAGAAGGGGTCACTATGGGTCGGGTTCAACTCGAGGGCACATAACAATAACATTTCATTTAGCAGTTCTTAAACGGCCATGCATCAGAATCACTTGTGGAACTTTAGTGTTAAAAAAATCCCAGCTCATCTTTACAAAAGCAAGAAACATGTGTGTATCTAAGCTAAAAAGGAGCCAAATTAAAAAAAAAAAAGTTAAAAGTAATTAAGAACTGTGCACCAGGCAGTGTACTAAGCACTTCACATGAATTCTCTCAATCTGTTAGGTAGAAACTGTTATTATCACTGTTTTACCAATGGAGAGGTTAACTAAGGTCCTACAACTAGAAAGTGGCAAGTCAGGACAAAAATACATTACCAACTGTCAAATGTAACACTGAAGTACACAGCTAAACACTTTTTACTTTACACATTTCATGAATCTTACTGTTATAAAGAGAATTTATTATTTTTTACAATTAAAATCCCTTAAATTATTAAATTATATACCAAATATAGAAAAAGGAAAGTGACTCAATATAAAATGGACCGTGACATATGGCAGGGATTGGCAAGTTTTTTCTGTAAAGGGCCAGACAGTAATAAATATTTTAGGCTTCATGGGCCAAGAGAAAAAATTGAGGATATTATGTACATAATGAGAGAAAACACATTTCCACACAATTTTTTGCTGACAAAATTCAAAATATAATAATAATAATTAAGCTTTTTTTAAAAATTCCAGTCCAATAATGAAAAAATGGGACTCTTTTGGGGGAAGAAAGATAATATTTCACTTACTTAGGGTCCAAAGTTAGTGTTCCTAAGGTCAAATCAATTGCAAATGTTTGTCTACAAATACCACATTTACCTCACAGGCTATATCATACAAAAGCAGGTGTTTACTGAATTTAGTCATGGGCCATAATTTGCCCATACCTGATAATACTGCCACCATTAAATAAGATGAAACCTCTTAGAAGAGAAAAAAAAATCACAGCACCCTAATTCTTCAGTGATTATTCTGTAGGTATAGAAAGGCATAGGTGGTAGCTAGTCATCACAACTAAAAATATAAATAAATAAAAGATATTCCAAGTGATTCGATGGCACTCTCAGTTGAAAACCATTTACTTAACTCCAAAGAACCAAAGGTAAGCATCTCTGAAAAGAGAACAATTAAATTCAGAAAGGGATTTTTCACTTGCTAGGAAAATGGTACGAAATAGCTGACTGATCAAGAGCTGGCAACTGTGTCCAACTTGGCCCTTTAGTTGCCTTGTTTCATCAGGCAAGTACCTTAACCTCTCTGGTCTTCTACTGCCTCATCTGTAAACTGAAGAAGTTGGCCAAGAAGTTCTTTTAATTATCAACCTCAGACACTCAGTTTTATTATTATTATTCATTTTCTAAAGAAGACTAAAGCTGGACAGTCAATTATTGAAGGGCAGTAAGATGATAAAATGAACAGGTTTCTGTACCTAAGGAGGACTGTCTGACGAATGAAAAGTTACCAGTGTATATAGCCTTAAAAGTTTTAGAGATAAGAAGTCAAAGACTTTGACTTTGGCTATGGACTTCACTATCAGTTATTTCATTTTGCTGAGCCTTAATTTCTTCATCCACAAAATGGAGGTGATGACAGTAATCCTGTTTACCTCTCCCAGGGTCATAATGAGGATCAAATTAACAGGACTTCCAATCAGTTCAAAATAGTTCATTCATAGCCAGTAGAGTGTATGTGTTACATAGCAACAATTTTTTTTTTTTTTTAAATTTAAACTTGTATTGTGATTTGGGTGAAAGTTTACAGAGTAAATTCATCTTCCATACAGCAGTTCACATATATTTCGTCTCATGACTTTGACTGCAATCTCCCACAATGCAACAGCTCTCCTCCCACTTCCTCCCCATAGCCACCTCTTCCCTTTGTTCTTCCCTCCCGTGCACTCCTGCCCCCCAAGCAGTCTCCCTGTGCATACACAGCCCTTCTATTCTCCCCTGATTGATCTCTCCAAGGAGTGTATCTACCTAATCTAAATGTTCAGCTCATATGCCTGTCTTTTGTTTGGCTGGAAGCCATAGGAGTGGGTTCAATTCCCGACCTGAAGAGCAGTTAGGGGTCATAGTCTCAGTGGTTCCACCAGGCTCTATCAGACCAGCAAACCTGGTTCCTTTTTGTTTTATGATTTTGTGCTTTGTTCCACATTGTTCTCCCATTCTATCCAGGATCTTCTACATAGATGCCCCTCTGAGTGGTTGGCAGTGGTAGCCGGACACCATCTAAACAACCAAATCCCTTGGACATGGATTTTTGACTGGAGTATGAAACAGGCAGCAATGTCCCACTCAAAGATGATAGCTGACTGTGCACCACTTTGAATGTGTGTCAGCCACCATCTTGAGTGGGGCACTGCTGCCTGTTTCATACTCCAGTCAAAAACTCACGTCCAAGAGATTTGGTTGCTATATAATATGTACACTCCATCAACCATGAATGAAGTGTTTCAAACCAGTTTGAAGCCCTGAAAATTAGGTTGTGAAAGAGATATATTGAAAACTCTAAAAAGCATGATATATATGCAAGTGCTTCAGATTTTGCTACAGAGGAAAGAATGGCTTAATATTCAGGGGATTTGGGAGGAGAACAAAAGTCACTACAAAGTCTGCTAATTTCTTTCTATAACACAAGGAACACAGTTGCCTGCTCTCCTTGGGAAGCACTTCCACCATCTATAAAAATGAAGAATCTACACTTGATCACGGTTTTCAAATCAAATTCCATGGCACATGCACAGGAAATGGCAAAGGGTTGGGACAAAAGCTATGACTACAGGTATCCAAATGTCCCCTCCCTTTGCTTGTATTGATTTTACTTATTTGGCCATTAAACAAGGTGATACTGACACTGAAAAGCTTAAAGACTTCTTGAATGGATAATTTCTACAATTAATTGTAGTTCATTCATTTGTTTTGGGAGCCCTGGTAGCATAGTGCCTAACACATTTGACTGCTAACCAGGAGGCTGGCAGTTCAAACCCACCAGCCACTTCTCGGAAGGAAGGTTGGGCAATCTACTTCTGTAGTGATAAACTGCCTCAGAAACCCAAGGAGGGGTCACTATGAGTTGGGTCTGATTCAACGGCACATAACAACAACAACAATTTGTTTATTTATTCATGCATTCAGCAAATATTTATTGAGTGTCCTTAATGGACAAAACCTACTGCTATTAAGTCAATTCTGACTTATAGCTACCCTTTAAGAGCTCTGGTGGCACAGTGGTTAAAAGCATTCAGCTGCTCACCAAAAGGTCAGCAGTTCAAACCCAACAGCTGCTCTGCAGGAAAAAGATGAGACAGTCAGCTTCCGTAGAGGTTTACAGCCTTAGAAACCCTATAGGGCAGTTCTAAAAGGTCACTATGAATTGAAATTGACTCAAAAGCAGGTTTTTTATTTGTTTTTTTTTTTAAAAATAATAGCCAGGCAATGTTCTAGGTGTGAATAAGAGTGTTACAATCTCTGTTCTCATGAAATCAGTCTACTAATGAAGACGACAGAAATAAACAGGTGAACAAACAGAATTATTCCAAATACTAAGTATACAGTGGAGAAAGTAAAAGTACTGTGAGCCTGAGGTCAGAGCAAAGCTTCTCTGAAAAAGTGATACTTTCATGAGACTTGAATGATGAACTGGGGCCTCCTGATGAAGATCTGGGAGCCAATGCCAACAGCAAGTACAGGTCCTTGATATGGGGGGAAAAAATAAAGATCTTTTGGAGGGAAGGAAGCCAATGTGGTTGGCAATCAGTGCAAGGCAGAGAATGGAAGGAATGAGAATGAGAATGGAGCATGAGATGGGAGGTACAGTGACTCAACCCGGGAGAGCCTTGTGACTCGTGAATGAAATGGGGAGCCTCCTAATATAGCCAGGGACAGTAATCCAAGGTGACTGACTTTCACTAACCCTGGAAAGTTGGGTAGGGTAAGGGAAGGACAGGGACAAGGACTATTATTCTCACCCATCACTAATCACTGAACTCTTTCTATTATATTCAAACAGTGTATCCACAGAAATTCACTCCAATTTATAAACTGCATCCAGAAGGAATAGCAAAACATGAGGCTTTCAGTCCTCCTTAATTATGAGATGAGTTTGTGCCAAATTACTTTCCTTCAAGGTTTCCTGAGTCTCAGGAGAGCCCTTCCTGAAACACCCAAGCATTCTCTGAACAGGAGGTGTGACCAATGAGCTGAAAAAGCCAGAATCATGTGCCACCCATTCCTCTGAGGCCAGACCATTAATCTCTGTCTGATTTGGGTAAAAGAGTCAAAAAGAATAAGTTTTGAAATGAAGCTAACAAATCATGCCCACCAGGACTGTTGACTACAAGGATGCAACGAGGCCCAGAGAGGGGAAAGCAGTCTTGCTGCCATGGAAGTGTCACAGGTGGTGGCAATCGAAAAATAAGAGGGAATGGCTTTGTTTACTGAGATCTTATCAAGTGCCATACATCATGTCATCTAATTCTTATAACCATCATATGGGTTAGGTACTAGTGTTATGCCCATGTGACAGATGTAAAACCTGAGGCTCAGAGAGATTACACAGCATATCCAAAGACACAGAGCTAGTAAGTAGCATAGTACTGTATCTTGCATGTCTTAGCTGTCTAGTGCTGCTATAACAGAAATACCACAACTGGATGACGTTAAAAAATAAGAATTTATTCTCTTACAATTTAGGAGGCTAGATGTCCAAATTCAGAGTGCTGGCTCTAGGACCAGGGTGAAGGCCCCTCAACCTTGGGCTTCAGCTCTGCCTCTGTTCCAGGCTCACTGGAGCTGGAGGTATCTCTGAACTCAGGCAGTTGTTGGTTGCTGAGGCTGATGAATCCAAGGTCAGTAGGTAAAACAGCATAATCCCATGATCAGCAGGTAACATGGCAGGTTCAAGTCTAAGAACAATTCCAACACTGGGAGGCCACTGGTTCACACAGAGGAACTGGAGATAAAGACTTGGCCAAATGTAGGATGCAAATGTGCCAAAAGCTAGACCTTTTGTGGTAGTTCAGTTTGTGTGTCAACTTGGCTGGGCCTGGTTGAGTGGCTGGGCAGCTGGATGTAGTGTTCCCCATGATGAGACTGGTAATCAGCTCCATGGTGGAATTTACTGTGAGCAGCTGAGTAGCTGCTTTGGGTATGTGGTCTGCTTCCCATATGTAAGAAACAGCTTTGGGAATGGTCTCTAGCTTACAGGACACTTGAATCCTGCATGTAGCCGTGTTGTTTTTTAGTAGACTGCCATGCCCTGCTGACCTTGGGACTTTCAATGGTCTTGAATTAATGGCCTACTGTGTGATTTGGTAACATCAGGACCATGTCTTTTTACTTGTCGACCTTGGGCTTGGCAGTCTCAGCAGCCAGCAGCTATCTGAGTTAAGAAAAGCCTCTAGGCTCCAGTGGGCGGGAAGCAGGAGGCAGAGCTGAAGCCCAAGGTTGAGGGGTTTCATCCAGCCCCTAGAGCCCAACACTTTGAACTTGGACTTAAACCCTCCAAACTGTAAAAGAATAAACTCCTGTTTGTTAAGGCCATCCCATTTGTGGTATATTCCGTCAGAGTGGCACTAGGTAACCAGAACAGCTTTCTCAAAGCTTCTCCACATATACTGGAAGCAGGCCACACTTCAAAGGCAGCTCTCTTTCCATTGATTAACATCTCACAGCAGATTCCCCCATGGACATGATTACAATCTCATCAAGGTGAATAACTACATCCAATTGCCAAGCCATTCAAAACCACAGCCCAGCCAAGTTGAAATACAACCCTAACTACCACATTGCATCTTCAGGGCTGTTCCAGGTAATGGCAAGCAAACTTATTACCACTGGTAGTTTGTAGTTCATAAATACCTTCTATACTGACGGGGGCAATGAACACTCAATGATCAGAGTTTGCACTGGAAAAATTTTCTCTGTATCTCATAGTTGTCCATAAGCATCAGAATGAGATACAGAGCCAAGAGCAATTTCTTGAAATAAGTCTTTTTGGCTGTGCCTTTTGACTTTGATTAGCAGAATACTATAGATTTATATGCTTTCCCTCAAGCCTCTCAAGAGCCTCTGTGTTAACAGGATAGAACCTAACTCTCCAGGATCAACTCAAGGAGACACAGGTCACTAAACAATCCCTAAATTATGACTCCCAGGAAGAACAAAATGATTAACACACCTTTTCAAGAACACAACTTAAGCTAAAGTGCATCTGTCCTTCTTAACTAGAGCACTCTGGACCTGGCCACATTAAAGTGCCTTAGCCCTTTGGCTTGATAGACTTTGCTGTGTATGTTCTAGTTTCTGCTAAGTACATATAGAATATTTGTTAAATATCTATGCCAGTGAGTATTTGTTTTCAAGTATGTGCTCTAGAGAATCTAAATTATATATATTTATCTTAGCAGAATCCATCTGAAAGTCATTAGTTCATTAGTTAATAATTACAACAACAATGAATTAATAATAATGAAGGTGATTAAAAAAAACTGCTTTGTGTCAGACACCATGTTGAGTACTCTATATGCATTATCTTGATTGAGCAATTATTCTCATCATATAAGAGAGGAAACTGAGGCATTAGGAAGGTTAGGTCACTTGCCCAAGATTAAGCAACTGGAAATGGGCAGAGTCTAGACAGGAACTCCCATAGTCTATCTTCAAAGCTCAAGCTCTTAACCACTAACCACATTAAAAATAAAACATTATGATGATGTTGATGATAAAGGTGATGAGACACAGTGGGCAGCTAGGGAAGGTGAGTCACTGGAAGAAAGAATGTGCCTCAAGACAGAGAGAAAATGAAACTGGGAATGGCTTTCTGATGCCAGCCTGAAGCATTCACCACTAAACCATGCAACCAGCTGGCATCTAATGTAAAAGTAACACTTCATATTCTCTCTAAACCACAGGTTTCTACCTTGAATATAAACACCAGGACAGAAAAGTAGGTCTTAAATAAAAATCTCAGGGCATCACAATTCTAGGAGTCCTCACTCAGAAGCTACAATGGGAGTACAATTTAATAAATCAAAAGGGTGAGGAATGCCTTCATATGCTTCCTCTGTACTAAGATGTGATTTTGCAGTAAATTTTGTTCACTGCTGAGCCAATTCAATTTGCATGTCCGTAGAGAATTAGGACAGCATACACAGAGTCATTCGGATTCCCAGAATTTTTCTACGAGTAACCTTTATTGCCATTATCTAGGCCTTACTGAGAAAGTACAAGGAGAAATTGGGGGGGGTGGGGAATAAATAATAAATTAAAGGCATAAATAAAGCAATAATAAAACAAGACAATCCTTTTCTTCCAACACATGGCTGCATTAGCCCTTGGCCACACCACACTTTGGATCAAAATCTGCACAGAATGAAGGTGATGGGGAAAGCAGATTGAGAGGCAAATTCATTTAAAATTGCTGCTCCTATCTAAACTGTACCATCTTTACCTGAGTACCTGAAATCTTACTCAAGCTTCTATGGTTCCGTGAAGGTTTCTTTCAAGTTACCTAGGCTGTCTAAATCCCTCCCAACTGGTGGTTACCCAAATGTGCAAATGTGGAGTTATGTGGCAATACCTTGAAACACTGCATATGCTGGCTCTGCATCACCAGCTATCATTTTGTCCCTACAAAACGTCTGCTCTCACTTGGACTAGTTCTTTTGAATTGTTTCTCCACCAGTGATGACAGACTTGTAGCGATCAGTTGTTCAAGTTCAAGGTCGAGCTCTACCATTTATAGGCTATATATTCTACTTAACACCTCTAAACCTAAGACTTGCCATCTGTAAAACAGGATGCTAATATTTCCTACCTCTTGGAAATTATTGAACAATATCATTAATACTACATGCAAGCAAAATCTTACTGAAGATAATTCAAAAACGTTTCCAGCAGTATATTGACAGAGAACTTCTGGATTCAGAAGATTCTGAATCTGGATTCAGAAGAGGAAATGGAATGAGGGATATCACTGCTGATGTCAGATGGATCTAGGCTCAAAGCAAGTAATACCAGAAAGATGTATGCCTGTGTTTTATTGACTATGTGAAAGCACTCAACTGTGTAGATCATAACAAATTAAGGATACCATTGCAAAGAATGGGAACTATAGAACACTAAATTATGCTTGTGCAGAACCTGTACATAGACCAAGATGCAGTCATTTGAACAGAACAAGGAGATACTGCTCAGTTTAAAATCAGGAAAGGCATGCATCAGTTTGTATCTTAGTCAAACTGTATGCTGAGCAAATAAGCTGAGAAGCTGGACTATATAAAGAAGAATGTAGCATCAGGATTGAGAAAGACAACCTATGACATGCAGATGACACAACAATGCTTGCTTTAAGTGAAAAAGACTTGAAGTACTTACTGATGAAGATCAAAGACTACAGCCTTCAGTATGGGTACATCTCAACATAAAAAATCCTCACAAATGGACCAATAAGCAATAAACATCACAATAAATGGAAAAAAGATTGACGTTGTCAAGGATTTCATTTACTTGGATCCATAATCAATGCAACAGAGACAATAATCAAGAAATCAAATGATGTATTGCACTGCTGGGCAAATCTACTGCAAAAGACCTCTTTAAACTGTTAAAAAGCAAAGATGTCACCCTGAGGACAAGGCACACCTGACCCAAGCCATGGTACCTTCAATCTTTTTATATGCATACAAAAGCTGGACAATTAGTAAGGAAGATCAAAGAAAAAACGATGCATTTCAATTATGTTATCAGTGAAGAATATTGAATATACAATGGACTGCCAGAAGAATGAACAAATCTGTTTTGGACAAAGTACAGCAGGAACGCTCCTTAGAAGTGAGGATGGTGAGCCTTTCTCTCACATACGTTGGACACATTATCAGGAGAGACCAGTTCCTGGAGAAGGACACCATGATTGGTAAAGTAGGGGGTCAGTGGAAAAGAGGAAGACCCTTGTGATAGTTGGAGCTGTGTGTCAACTTGGCTGGACCCCAGTTCTGGGTGGTTGTTCCCATGATGGGATCAGATGACTGAGTTCTGAGTGGCCAGTCTGCCCAAGGGGCGTTTCCCTAGGGGTGTGGCCTGCTTGCAATGATATTCCAAGGACAATCTGGAAGAACGGCATTCCGAACTACAGACTTCCTTGAGTGAGCGGCTCACCGCTCACCTGGAGATCTCGGATTCATCTTTTATTGGAAACAACAACCAATATACTGCATGCCGGCTTGAATCTC
>NW_006921643.1:10183779-10195085 GCF_000298275.1 Orycteropus afer afer | reverse complement strand
ACACACACACACACACACCCCTTGCTGGTTTTTTGTGTTTCTCTAGAGAACCCAATCTAACACAACCCTCAATGAGATGGGTTGGCACAGTGGCTACAACAATGGGCTCAAGCATAGCAAGGATTGTGAGGATGGCAGCACAGGACCAAGCAGTGTTTCCTTCTGTTATACACAGGGTGGCTGCATGTTGGACAGCACCTAACAACAAGAAGGAAAGAAAAGATGATCTAAGTCAACTTTTAGAGCAATCATTCTCTCTCTCTCTCTCTCTCTTTTTTCACTGTCATCAAAAATAAAAATAACCATCTACCACTTTTTTTACCAACAATTATGTACTAGGCACCATATTAAGCATTTACATGCATTATTTTATTTCGCACTAGAAACCTGTGAGGTACATACTACCCCTGCCTCTATTTCATAGCGTCATAGAGATTAATTAACTTTAAAAGGTCACATAGTAAGCAAGTGGCAGAGCCAGGATTTGAATTATGCAGATCTCTCTAAACTACAACCACAACATGATACACAACATCCCCACCCAGTCCAGCTTTCCAGTGGAAAAATAGCTTGCAGTCACAAAGAACTCAAAAGATGCAGTAATTAAAATAACAATGCAACCATTATGTAGGAACAAAATTTCCAACCAATTTACAACATAACAGTAATTCTACAAACTTCCAATTAATACAAGTGGAGCAGTAATTGAAAAACCACAACCAGCTTGAAACAACATTTAAAGATGCCCAAAACATCCTTCTTAAAAACTATGAGCACATTCAGAATGAGAACTCATCAATGCTGCCAATGACAGCAGACAGACTTCTCAGTAGAGCAATAAATTAGAATATTCGCTGAACTCTAATAACACTCTAAATTTAGGAACTTTTAATAACACCCCTGAGAAGTTACTAGTCAAACACCCTTAGTCTGTGGAATTGTTGTTAGTTGCCACCGAGTTGGCTGCAATTCATGGCAACCTTATGCATAATAGAATGAAATGATGCCTGGTCCTCAGCCATCTTTACATCATTGCTCTGTTTGAGTAGAGAGAAGTAAAGGAAACAGGAATTTTAATAAGGCCACTGTGTCAATCCAGTGTTTCATTCTGCTGCGCATGGGGTTGCTATAAGTCGGAGACGACTCAACGGCACCTAACAACAACAACTACTGTGTCAATCTATCTTTTTCTCTGACTCTGTTCTTTGTTGTTGTTGTTCTGATGTGCCATCAAGTCGGACCCGACTCACAGCGACCCCTCCTTGGGTTTCCGAGGCAGTATCACTACGGAAGTAGATTGCCCAACCTGCTTCAGAGGAGTGGCTGGTGGTTTTAAACCACCAGCTGTCTGGTTTGCAGTTAAGTGCTTTAGGTACTACACTACTAGAGCTCCAACCCTCTTCTTTACCAACCCCAAAACCAAACACCTTGCTGTCAAGTCAGTTCTGATTTACAGCAACCCTACAGGACAGAGTAGAACTGCCCCACAGGATTCTTCTGAGGCTGTAAATTTTAGGGAAGGAGAATGCCACATCTTTTGGTTAGCAGGCAAGTGCTTTAACCACCGTGCCACCAGGGATCCTTCTACTTTATCAAACATGATGCTCTTTTCTAGTAAATGGTCTTTCCTTAATAACATGTCCAAAGTAAGCAAGAGAGTCTCTGCATTCTTGCTTCTGAGGAACATTGAAGCTGTACTTCCTCAAAGGCTGATTTATTCATTCTTAATGTTCTTTCAGTGCTATATTATTTTTATAAGGAATAAAATTCAGGAGGAAAAAAAAAAAAGAGATAAAAGATGGCCACATATCCATGAAACAAGTGGCAACCAGACAAAGTCACCCCAAAATTGTAGACAGAAGTAAAGTAAATATGAATTTTAATAAAGTCATTAAACTTCAAGGTTATAAGAAGATAGGATCAATTTAACTCTTGATCATGTAACAGTTCATCCCAGTGACAGGCACTCACCTTGCCTAGTTGCTGTTGATGTTGTTACGTGCTGCTGAGTTGGTTCCAACTCAGAGTGACTCTATGTATAACAGAACAAAACACTGCCTGATCCTGTGCCATACATGTAATTGTTGCTATGTTTGAGCTCACTGTTGCAACAATTATGTCAATTCATCTCATTGAGAGTTTTCCTCTTTTTTTGCTGACCCACTAATTTTCCAAACATGATGTCTATCTCCAGGGAGTGGTCCCTTCTGAAATGTCCAAAGTATATGAGACACAGTCTTGCCACTCTTGATTCCAAGGAGTGTTCTAGCTATACTTCTTCCAAGGCAGACTACAGTATATTTAATATTCTTCACCAACACCACAATTTGTTTGCATCAATTCTTCTCAATCTTCCTTTTTCACTGTCCAACTTTCACATGCATTTGAGGCATTTGAAAATACCATGACTTAGGTCAAGCACACCTTAGTTATCAAAGTGACATTTTTGCTTTTTAAGATTCTAGAGAGGTGTGTGGAATACTACCTATAAAAACCCAATAATGGACATGAATTTTTGGATCAGGAAGACCCTCTCTGACCATGAAGGCCAAAGGCCACACTCTGAAACGCTTTCAAGAACAAACTGTTTTAATCTTAATCATGTGGAATAAAAGCAGTGTGAATAGCTTGGAATATATAAGAATATGTCTCAACTCTAGTTTGGGATCTAGATACATGTTCTTCTTCTTCTCACCAGAAATGGATCCCTTATCACCACGGCTTGAGTTACAAAACTTGCTCAAGAAAACAGAAGTAAAATGGCTATTGCCATTTTTCTGTATCTCAAGAAGCAACATTCCCTTTGGCTTGCCCTATGTATTGCCACCTTACAGGGGAATGAAAATACACGATTGAGGCATTACAATAAGACAATATAAAGCAGATTCATCTTATTTGGCTTAACTCAAGTCTATCAAAAAGCCAGGGGGATGACAGAGCGAGTACCAGTAGGGATCCAGGTAAGGGGAGGGACCCAGGTCCCACACCAAAGAGGCAGGAAAGCGGGGGAAAGAAAAGCCAGGGGATATCTGACCGAGCAGCAGCAGACATCTAGGTAAGGGGAGGGTGGAGAGGTTTCAAACAGCTAAGGGAGACAAACTTGTCTGTCAGTTTGTCCTACTGTAGTGGCTTCCGTGTTGCTGTGAGGCTTGAGATTATACAACTGGTATTTCAAATGCCAGCAGGTTTGCATATGGTGCACAGGTTTCAACACAGCTTACAGACTAAGACAAAAAAGGAAGAAGGTAGAGGCCATCCACTTCTCAAAGAATTAGCCAGGGAAAATCTTATCAATAGCAGAGAAACACTGTCTGATGCATTACTGTGCAACTTTATGAATAGCCTGGAAACACTGTCTGATACAGTGCAGGAGGACAGGCCCTTTAGGTTAGAAGGCTCTAAAAATATGGCTGGGAAAGAGCTGCATCATCAGAGTAGAACCAACCTTACTGATAAGGATAAAATGAAGCTTTTGAGACCTTCATTTGCTGATGTGGCACAATTCAAATTGAGGAGAAACAGCTGCAAACATCTATTAATAATCAGAACATGGAATGTACAAAGTTTGAATCTAGGAAAATTGGAAGTTGTCAAAACTGAAATGGAATGCATAAAGATTGATATCCTAGGCATTAGTGAGCTGAAATGGACCAGTTTTGGCCATTTTGAATCAGATTATATGATCTACTATGCCACGAATGACAATTTGAAGAGGAATGGTGTGGCATTCATCATAACAAAGGATGTTTCAAGATCTGTCCTGAAGTACAATGCTGTCAGTGATAGAATAATATCCATACACCTACAAGGAAGACCAGTTAATATGACTATTATTCAAAGTTATACACCAACCACCAAAGCCAAAAGTGAGGAAAATAAAGATTTTTATCAACTTCTGCAGTCTGAAATTGACCAAACATGCAATCACTGGTGACTGGAATGCAAAAGCTGGAAACAAAGAAAAATCACTGGTCGTTGGAAAATTTGGCCTTGGTGACAGAAATAATGCTGGAGATCATATGATAGAATTTTGTAAGAACAACGACTTATTCATTACAAGTATCTTTTTTTCAATAACACAAATGGCAGCTATACATGTGGACTTCACCAGATGGAGTACACAGGAATCAGATTGACTATATCTATGGCAAGAGGAGATGGAAAAGCTCAATATCTTCAGCCAAAACCAGGCCAGGAGCTGTTTGTGGAACAGACCATCAACTGTTCATATGCAAGTTCAAGTTGAAGTCAATTAAAATAAGTCCACAAGAGCCAAAATATCACCTTGATTATATCCCTCCTGAATTTAGAGACCATCTAAAGAAAAGATTTGATACACTGAACACCAATGACCAAAAACCAGAAGAATTGTGGGATGACATCAAGAACATCATACATGAAGAAAGCAAAAGGTTATTAAAAAGACGAGAAAAGAAGAAAAGACCAAAATGGATACCAGAACAGACTCTGAAACTTGCCCTTGAATGGGGAGTAGCGAAAGCAAATGGAAGAAATGACAAGATAAAAGAGCTAAACAGAAGATTTCAAAAAGCAGCTTGAGAAGACAAAGTCAATTACTATAATGAAGTGTGCAAAGACCTGGAGTTAGAAAATCAAAAGGGAAGAACACACTTGGCATTTCTCAAGCTAAAAGAACTAAGGAAAAAATTTAAGTCTCGAGTTGCAATATTCAAAGATTCTATGGGAAATACATTAAATGATGCAGGAAGCATAAAAAGAAGATGGAGGGAATACATAGTCACTGTACCAAAAAGAACTGGTCAATCTTCAACCATTTCGGGAAGTGGCATATGATCAAGAACCAATGGTACTGAAAGAAGAAGTCAAAGCTGCACTGAAGTAAATGGTGAAGAACAAGGCTCCAGGAATTGACAGAGTACCCATCAAGATGTTTCAACAAATGGATGTCCCACTGGAGGCACTCACTTGGTTATGCCAAGAGATGTGGAAGACAGTTACCTGGCCAACTGACTGGAAGAGATCCATATCTGTACCCATTCCAAAGAAAGGTGATCCCAGAGAATGTGGAAATTATTGAACAATATCATTACTATCGCACACAAGTAAAATCTTATTGAAGATAACTCACAATCAGTTGCAGTAGTACATTGACAGAGAACTTCCAAAGGTGCATGCTAGATTCAGAAGAGGATGTCGAACAAGGGATATCATTGCTGACGTCAGGTGGATCTTGGCTCAAAGCAAAGAATACCAGAAAGATGTTTACTTGCGTTTTATTGACTGTGCAAAAGCATTTGATTGTGTGGATCAAAACAAACTGTGGATAACATTAAGAAGAAAGAGAATTCCAGAACACTTAATTGTACTCATGAGGAACCTGTACATAGATCAGGAGGCTGCCATTCAAACAGAACAAGGGGACATTGTATGGTTTAAAATCAAGAAGGGAGTGTGTCAGGGTCATATTCTTTCATCATACTTATTCAACCTATATGCTGAGCAAATAATCCAGGAAGCTGGACTATATGAAGAACAACATGGCATCAGGATTCGAAGAAGAATCATTAACAAACTGCAATATGCTGACGACACAACTTTGCCTGCTGAAAGTGAGGATGACTTGAAGCACTTACTGATGAAGATTGAAGAATACAGTCTGCAGTATGGATTACATCTCAATATAAAGAAAACAAAAATCCTCACAACTGGACCAATAAGCAGCATCACAATAAATGGAGAAAAGATTGAAGTTGTCAAAGACTTCACATTGATTGGTTCTACAATTGACACCAATGGAAGCAGCAGTCAGGACATCAGACGAGGTATAACACTGGGCAAGTCAGCTGCAAAGGACCTCTTTCAAGTGCTGAGGAGCAAAGATGTCTCCTTGAGGACTAAGATGAGCCTGACACAAGCCATGATATTTTCAATCGCTTCATATGCATGTGAGAGCTGGGCAATGAATAAGGAAGACCAAAGAAGAACTGATGCTTTTGAGTTGTGGTGCTGGTGAAGAATGCTGAAAGTACCATGGAGTGCTAAAAGAACTAGTATGTCCTGGAGGAAGTGCAGCTGGAATGCTCCTTGGAAGCAAGAATGGCCAGATTTGTCTCACCCACTTTGGTCATGTTTTCAGAAGGGACCAATCCCTGCAGAAGGAGGTCATGCATGGTAAGGTGGAGGGTTGACGTAAGAGGGGAAGGTCCTCAACGAGATGGATTGACACAGTGGCTGCGGTGATGGACTCAAGTATAGAAAGGTTCGCAGAGCTGGCATGGGACCGGGCGATGTTTTGTTCTGCTGTGCATAGGGTCGCTATGAGTCAGAGACAACTCGATGGCACCTAACAACAACATCAAAATCCCTCACATCACCATTTATTTTCCATGGTGCACTGCCAAATGTTAGCTCTCCACCCAGCAGGTGACAAGAAATGCTGCTTAGAGTTTCAGAGCCTGTGATGTCAGCAGGCAGTTCTAGAATCAGAGCTAACCAAAGGGTTGCTATAACTGATGGTGCTGAGTCTCTCCTCTACCATATAATCAGAGGTACCTCATGACCCAGGTAGTCTCTTGACTGAGCAAAAAGTAACCAAATGGCTCTGCTACTTGGCTAAATCGTCTTTTGACAGCCCCTGGAGCCTTCTTGCATACCAACACATCAGCATGCAGGCAAAAAAAAAATAATAATAATAATAATAATGCTTGTTGTTCGACAGAATTATGACAATTATGATGGACAGAAAAATAAACTTTCCATTAGTTCAAGCATTATCTGCTGCTTTGTAACTTTCGGATACCCAGAGTTTACCTCTGTGTGTGATTCCTCAGCATGATACAAAAAGTGCTCTGGATACTTGTTACTAGTACCTGCTCAGCATGCATGTCTGTGAGCTGCTAACAGCCATTAGCTATAAGCCATTAGTGTCCCAATTCATCTAACTTCAGGGGAGATAATGAGAATCACCAACAATCATCACCAGCCCACAGCCAATGCCTACAAGGTGGAGGTCACACATACCTCCACTCTCAAACTTTTTTTTTTTTTTTTTAACCAATTTTGACACCAGTCTCCCTTCCCATGACCCTCTACTTCTCTGCTAGGTTCGATATTTCATTGCAATGGCCACAGAACTCACAGACCACACTCACATTATATTGTTTATTAGGGAAGTAACAGACTACAACTCAGGATCAGGATCAACTTGGAAATAACAGGAGCAACTTAAGAGACAGGAGACAGTTTGCCAATCAAAATAGCTTCCCACCAAGAAGCTTTCAGCTTCTTCTTGGCCTTCCTACCCACCAGGCTGCACTGGGACCTCTGATACCAGCCCCTGCTCAGCCAAGTGCTACAGCTATTTAGGTTCTCCTGTCAAGTGCCTGGAGGTACCCTATTCTTCCAGCAAAACCCCTGCCTGAATACATTCAGCTCCATAGTTGATGAACCCAAGGCAGACACCACACCCCATAGGCCAGAAAGCCCACCACGGTTGTCTTGCACTGATCTTCTGGTTCTCACTGCTCATACAATTGTCCACCATCTTATGTATCTTGCACCATCTCATGTTGTCACCAGTGTTGCAACTCTCTCCATCTCCTGGGTCTAGGAGGCTCTCAATGCAGGGACTCTGGATCCAAAGGATGGGCTCTTCCTCTTCTTGGTAGTATGATCCCCTTTCACCTCTGAGGGATTGGTTCTTTTAAGCCTAGCAGGATGGCAAAACTGACTAGTCCTCTAGGTAGGTCATAGTCATCAAGTTTGCATAGTAATCAACCAATCCCCACAAGAGTTTTATGCATCTTATTCACACTGTAAAGTGTCCAGTCCCTTTGCAAGATTATGGCCTGCAAATCATTTTAGCATAACTACAAACCCAGAGTCAGAAAGGCCATACATAAAGAGAAACCTATCGCACTTGGAATTTCTCTTTCTGGGAACATCACTTCAATATCCTTAAAGAGCCATCGGTACTCCAAGTCCATGTGCTTTGGGCAGCACTAATCCCAACTCCAAGGAGCCTGGAAGTGCAATGATTAAACACCATTCCTCTAAATGAAAAGTCAGCAATTTGAACCCACCAGCAGCTTTGCAGGAAAAAAGACCTGGTGATCTGCTCCTATAAAGATTACAACCTAGGAAACCCTATGTGGTAGTTAGTTTTACTCTGTCCCAAAGGTTGCTATGAGTCAGAATCAACTCAATAACATAGTAACAACCACAATCCCAATTCAGTCTTCAAATCTGACCATGTGATCCAGATATTACACCTTATTAAGCATGAGATTCACCCCAGGCCAAATATAGTCAACAGTACTTGTTTTTAATATTTTATTACAACTATTGGAAACAAGGTCTTGTCATGTTGCTAGAAGAATAGCAAATATATCTGGATCTTTTGTGGCCAACTTTGCCACCACATGGCAAAGCCTTAGTTGAAAAAAGTCAAAGGTAAGCAGAGCCAGGTTATGAAGGAAGACAAATGATGGTATCATTTGAGTCTCTGGACCTATCTGAAGTTCATTCCTCTCTTTCCATGTGTGAACAAATAGCACCCTTTTTTAAATAGCAGTATTTCTGTTGCTTGTAATCAAGAATCATGGCAAACACAAAAATGCTCCAGAGAAAAGCCTAGGTGAGCTTCATACGGAACTGCAGAATGAAGAAAAATGTGCAAGAAAGCAGAACACGGAAGAAAACATATTCATGTCATCCATGAGTTCCCCCTTCTTTCTACCTCCCATATCCAATCAGTTCTAAGTTTTATCAACTATCACTATATCACTTGAATCTACTACTCATTTCTTTTTCTACTGCCCAAGTTCAGCTTTTCCTTGCCTTCTCACTTGGACCCTGATATTGGGCTTCTCCCAAATCTTTCTGGCTCCACTCTCTCTCTTTCTCCCTGCTCTAATCTGTCATACACATTGTTCTAACAAGATGTGTTTCTCTAAACCATAGCTCTGGCTCGAAAAGAGAAGCCTTCAAGATATCACAGTATCAGTCTTCAAATACTTAAAAGGCTGTCACGAAGAGGAAGAAGAGGACTTACTATTCTGAATGGAGATGAAAGTCAAGGTGGCCTATCAGAAAGGCAGATCTCAGATGGATATAAACAATTGAGCTCTTAATGGCCCCCTGAAGCAGAGAGGCTGGCTGTGTTGCTCTTAAGCACAGGGCTAAACTCCCTTTCACCTAGGAGGAGGTCTTGGGTATACTCCTTCATTTTTATCCTGTCATTTTCAACTATGTGGGCCATGGATGGATTTCAGACAAGAGGAAAATGGATTTGGGTGAGGCAGAGTGGGGTGGTGGATAGTGTGCTGTGGGCTACCATAGTTTGTTTAGCTGTGTGCATTTAAGGCTAGTTATTTAATCTTTGAGTCTGCTTTCTCACTGTAAAGTAGAATTAAACAAGAATATTAAATTTGTGAAGGTGATGGAAGAATTAAAAATAGTTTTGACAACTATATGAAGGTGCTCAATAAATGTTATTTCCCTTTTCCCTACCTACACAAAGATTTTCTAACTTACTTAATGACTACAGACCACCCTAATCTCTCACTTCTCATTATTCTTACTCTCTCTTTTATACACAATTTTTATTCTTCAGTATTTCCAATCTATACAAACTTATCACTCCAACCAAGTCACTCCTTTGATGACCAGGTCCTATGGGGTTCTACCCATACCTAACACAGTGTTAGGCCCTCTCCCCCAACCCCCACCCAAGTCTCTAAGAAATGGCTTCTGAATGCCATACTCTGGGATGTCACTCCTGAATGAGTGACAAGAAGCTTAGGACAGAGGAAGCACATTCCTTTGCCTCAGTCTTTCTCAGTGGGCCAGAAGCAGATCACAATGACCTTGATCAGCAAATTATCCTTTTAGCAATGCTTTCCACATTTTGAACATGCTGGCACTTATTCCACTTTCCTGTGAGAAAGCTCAAATTAAGCTGAGAGGATTCCAAAATTCCTTCTGGGGCAAATGAGTGGTAGGTTACTCCCAGATATCCAGGGGGTGGGAAGGCATTAATTTTAACTTGTTTTCTGTCCTGGTGAATTAAGAATGAGCAAAATGTTTCTGAGGTTGCTAACACTGATTGTTGTGGGTGTCTTTCCTCCGCCCAACAGGACTTTGATTTGACTGTTACATAAACACTGTTGCCATAGTTATAATTCAGGAAGCTTTGTTATTTGACCTTAAGAAAAATTCATCCTTAAATCAGGGTTAACACTGAATCTCTAGATCACAAAAGACTACCAGTGGATAGAAACTGCCAAATTCCTTCAAGCTTCTTGAACTACTGTATTTTGGGTAACAAGCAAGCAACAAGAAGAGGAAATGCTGCAACATTATGCAATTTCCTTGCAATTCATATTCAGAAATCCTGAAAACCCCTATAAGCTACTTCCCCAGCTTTCAACCCAAGATCAGAATCATAGCCAAAAACCTGACACAAAAGAGGAAAAAAGAAATGTAAGTAACACACAAGTCAGAAAAGTAAATTCCTGATTTCAGGAAATTTTTAAAGGCAATAGAAAGTACACATGCTTATTCAGTATCAAACGCACAACAGGTAAGCATAGAGTGTGAACTGACACATATGTAGGATGTGGTCAGTGCACAGTATACGGAGTCTCGGCTTTAACATTTCCCACCTTCATGCTGACGTAACACCACAAAGTGCGTGTGAACCCACCAGCCCATCAGCAGTCAGCATGTTGATTCCAAAGGCAGAGGAGCGACCACCCCTCCCAACCTCCATGGAAAAAAGAACACTGAAATCTTAAACAGAGAATTTGTGTTCCTCTCTCTGCATCCATGTCTTTGGAAGTAGTTACACAACTCGGTTAGCTGAAGAGGGAACCTTGTTCTTTTGTGCTTTGAAAAGTGCAAATTACAAATTCCGCAGTACAGTATGCATGATGCCAAACCAGGAACTCAGGAGTTCTGCTGCCTGAGCATGGCCCTGCCCAGCAGCAACCACAGCCAGAGGGTGAGTCACTGCACAATACTGCTCCTTTCAACTCCCAGTCCCTCTCTCCCTCCAGGGGGTTAGAGGCAAGTGGCATTCATGTCATCTTCATTGTAACTTGAGGCTGACTGGAGTCTAAGTGAAAGCACTTCCATGATCTCATTAATCTCCACGATGTCCCTTTAAGAGGCAGGAGCAGAGTTTTATCCAGCATAGACACAGGGAAAGGTGACTTCTTCCTTTGCTACAGACAGCTGTAGCAAATATGACTTACAACTTATTATTATTTTTTTTTAATTTATTTTTTTATTTTATTAGGATTTGGGTGAAGATTTACAGAGTA
>NW_006921643.1:10173570-10183194 GCF_000298275.1 Orycteropus afer afer | reverse complement strand
GATGGCAGCTTCCTAGCTTTTAAGGTCCCAGTCGCTACTCACCAAAGTAGTAGGTGGAACAATGTTTTGTATAGTATGTTATGCCAATTGAGCTGACTTACAACTTATTTGACTTATGACATATTCAAGTTACGATGAACCACGATTAGGACTGTCTGGGTTTTGTTGTTGTTATTATTTTGGTACATCTTATTGTTAGTAATGTGTACCACATACAATGTTGCATCAGGTAATGAGCTGATGTTATCATTCTCAGATGTTCACTCACAGGTGTTCAATGACCAGATTTATAAAGATACTGAAAATAAAAAGCTGTAATAATGAAAACAAAAACAAAAAGAGGTATTTAATGACGGTCACTGGAACGGAATCCCATCGTAAGTTAGAGCCTACCTGTACTATATTTCCAGGTAAGCGACTCAGTTGAGTTCTGAGTGGCCCCGAATACAGGTCCTTCCTAATGCAAATCTTAGAAAAATCCTGATGCCAACCCACGTTTATGCAGCATTCTCATTTGGTGGATCTGAGCTGGTTGAGGAGGGGACCCCTAGCTTTGTTACCACATGAATCTGTGTGTTTCCTAGAGCCTCCAAGGAGTAGAATGGGGTTTTCAAAATGGAAGAGTTAATACCAGAATTCTTTCTGGTTTTACAGAGTTTGAAAGTTATTAGACTGGGCTCTTCCTTATCTTTACACAGTGTGAAAGGGAGGGAGTAATCAATATTCCCCAGGATTTCTTTATAATCATTGTAGTCAAGAGTAAGGCTGGGGACCAGTAGAGCCCTTGGAAAATGAGCATTTGTGTTCTAACCACCCACCATCCACTTACTCTTCCTCAGGCAACTGTACCTGTTCTCCTTCTGGGGATCCACCCCTCCCTACCATAAAAAACCATAGGCAGTGTTTATTCCACTTCTCACTCCAGGTGTATTCAGTATGACTTAGGTTAGGCCAACCAGAACAACATACCCTTTCTATCCTCAACATTTTATTATGAAAATTTTCAAACATACAGGTAGGGTGAAACAACTGACACTGGACACCAGAGACTCCTCTCCTCCATTCTACAACTGTTAACATTTTGTTATATTTGTACTATCATCTATCAGGAGCTGTGGTGGCATAATGCCTAAGGCATTTGACTGCTGACCAGAAGGCTGGTGGTTCAAATCCACCAGTCACTCCTTCAAGGAAGATTAGGCAATCTACTTCTGTAGTGATACCACCTCGGAAACCCAAGGAGGGGTCGCTATGAGTCAGATTCAACTTGACGGCAGTGCGTTGCATTGTGTTGTTGTATCACCCACCTATCAAGTTGTCTAGCTATCCGTCTATCACCCATCAATTCACTTATTTTTTGATAAATTTAAAAATAAACTGCAGACACTGATACACTTCTCACATAACCACTTCAGTATGCAAACCATTCACTAAAGTTTAATATCTGTTTATCAATCTTTCAAAGGTAAAACTTATATATAATGATTATCACAAATCTTAAGTGAGCCAGTCAAAAGTTAGGACAATTCTATACACTCAGGTAACCTAAACCTCTATGAAGACAGAAATATTTCTATCACCCTAAACAGTTCTCTCGGGTCTCTTCTCATCCCACCCCCAAACACACAAAGGCAACTACTCTTCTGATTTTGTTGTTGCCCAGCATTGTTGTTTGTTGTTGTTATATACCATCGATTCAGACCTGACTCATAGCTAAGGTTCTAGAATATTAAACAAACAGAATCATACAGTACGCACTCTTTTAAGACTGGCTTGTTTGATTCAGCATAAAATGTTTGCGGTTCATCCCTGCTGTGCATTGAATCCACAGTTTGTCCCTTTGTGTTGCTGAGTAGTCTATTGTTTGAATGTATCACCCTTTATAGGTTCTCCTTTTCAGAGACACCTCAGCTGTTTCTTACCTTCAGTTACTATAAATACAGCTGCTCTAAACAAAAGACTTGTATAAGTCTTTTGAGGACATATATTTTTCATTTCTCTCAGGTAAATATCTAAGGCTAGAATTGCTGGACTACAGAGGAAGTTTTTGTTTTTCAACGAGAAACTTCCAGGTATTTTTCCAAAATGCCTGTACTATTTTTACACTCCAATAATGTATGAAAGTCTGAGTTGTTCCACATACTCACCAACATTTGGTGTTATCAGTCTTTTCATTTTAGCCATGTTAGTGGCTATGTAATTATCTCACTATGGTTTTAATTTGCATTTCCCTGATGACTAATGCTATTAAGCACTTTCATGTGCTTAATGGACGTTCTTACACTTTCTTTGTGAAGTATCTCTTCAAATCTTTTGTCCATCTTTTAACTGGGTAGTTATTTTTATTACTGAGTTTTATGGGCTCTTTATGTGTGTGTGTTGTTTTTTTTATGCAAATATTTTCTCCCATTCCATGACTTGTACATGAACTTTGTTATGGTGTTTTTCACTAAGCAGAAGTTTTAAATTTTTATAAAGTCAAAATTTTCACTTTTAGTACTACTGCATTATGGCACCCTGGTAATGCAATGGTTAAATGCTTAGCTGTTAATCAAAAGGCTGGTGGTTCAAACACACCCAGCAGATCCATGGGAGAAAGACCTGGTGATCTGCTCCTATAAATATTACAGCCTAGAAAACTCTATGGGACAGTTCTGTCACAAGGGGTCACTATGAGTCAAGATGAACTTGATAACTAGACCTAATAGCAGCAATAGGACTAGTGCTTTCTGTGTCCTATTAAGAAACCTTTGCTCATTCCGGATTGTGATGATATTCTCTTGTTTTCTTCTAGAAGCGCTGTAATTTTGGCTTTCATACCTAAGTTTATGAATTAATTCCCCTAAGTTTGTAATAATAATTTATAGGTGTTTCTGAATCACAGCTCAGAACTGAAATTCATTGGTTTAAAATCCAAATTTAGAAACAAGCAAAACTCACCCTCTCTGTCTACCTTCCTTTCCCTCACTCCCAGAAGTTGTTACATTATGGAAACAAAGAGGCTTGATTCTTTTCAACTTTGGAAGCCCTCACAGTTTTTACAAAACTAAAATCTACTTCCTACCAAGCCTAGCTCACAGGACAAAGAATGGCCTTCCTGAGCATCATAAAGAAAAAAGTACATAAAACAAAAGACCAAACCCATTTCCATAGAGTCAATTCTGACTCATGATGATCCCATGTGTTAGAGAGTAGAACTGAGTATTATAGGGTCTTCTTTATGGAAGCAGATTACCAGGTCTTTCTTCCACAGTACCAATGGCTAGGCTCAACCAACCAACCTCTTAGTAGACAAATGCAAACTATTTGCACCACCCAATGTACACAGCTGACTCCATGGCTACCTATAAGCTATGATCAGAACAGGTATGGAGCCCTGAGAGGTGACAAAGAAAGTGATCTTGGCCAGTCACTGACTTATTGTGTAACTTTGATCAAGCTTCTTTCTCTGGATCTTAACTTCCTAATCCATCAAAAGAAGGGCCTAAAACAGAACAGATTTAAAATTCCAGATGCCCTCATTGCCTATTGTTAATATTCCATCATCAAAAAACAAACACTCTAGATCCTAAAAGGCTGAGTCATGACTCCATTCACTTTTCATATACCAGTAAGAGGGTAACATCTTAAATCTTACCAGCAAACACATCCATACAAACACTTATATAGAAACACATCCATAAACAGAAAAAAATTTTTTTATTATTATTTTACATGGGGCTTTGCTGACAAGTAGTTAAGAACAGGGTCCTATAAATTTTAGAGGAATAGAGAGTAACGACTGGAAAGGAAAGGAAGGTTGAGTAGGTAGGTTGTTGATCAAAGACAAACTCAACTAACTGAACAATGTGTTTTAAACTGCCCTACCAAGATAAGGATTGTTATTAGTGTTCTTATTAAAAGCACAAAGTATCCAAATCCAAGCCTCTTTTGCTCCTTCTCTAGAGAGAATCAAACCTCATGAAGCACAGAGCCACCAAGCTCCAGTTGTAACCAAAGCCAGCAACCAAAGATAACTGGGAAGACAAGGCCCATTGGCGTCCTCTCCCCAAGACAGAAGAGACAAGAATGAGGACATGCCTTTCTTCCAATCCGGACTAAGAGCGTGGCAGATAAAAACACAAATCCAAAGGCCACTTCTGGGTCTTTTCCTATAGCACTTGGTGTGGTTGACTACCCTGTGTCCTTGAAATGTTCATTTCCTGAACCCTACCAGTCCTGTTCTGCAAGCTCTCCTACCCTGGACTAATAAATCTTTTTAACTTAAGGAAAAATATGTGTGTATGTATGTGTATATACACATACATGAAATATACATACATAGATATGAAATACACATACACATAAATACACACATACTTGTCTGTAAATAGCTAGTACATAAATGTATAAAAAAATCATTTAACAGTCACCCAGGTGCTTATAACTCAGGTATAAGAGATATTATCAGTTTTCCAAATCATTCCCACTTGAGATAATTCTTTGTCTTTCTCTAAAGAGAGATAATTGAACATCATAACTCACACCCCTATTTCTTTCCCTTCCTGCCCCACATCAAAGATTGTGTATCATTCCTATGCATGTTATAATACTTCTACTATATACAAACACATCCTAAACAATTTTTTTATATATTTTACAAATGTACATAAACAGCATTATATTGTGTATGTATTTCCCCCCTCCCCTCACAAATTGCTTTTCCAATTACTATTATATTCTTGAAGGAGCTCTGGTGGTATAGTGGATAAGACTGCTAACCTGAAGATCAGTGGTTCAAACCCACCAGCTGTTCCATGGAAGAAAGACGGGATATCTACTTCCATAGAGATTTACAGCCTTGGAAACCCAATGGGGATCACTACAAGTCTCAAACAACTCAATAGCAGTGAGTTTGGAGTTTTTTTTTGGATTACAATCTTGAGATATATCCATGTGGTTACATAAAAATCAAGTTTAGTCATTTGTTTCTGCAGCATTCCCTTAAATAAACAGGCACAGTTTATTTATTCATTTCTGTACCCAAACCCCCTGCCATCGAGTCCAGTCCAGCTCATAGTGACTCCCACTATGTTCCCGAGGCTGTAAATCTTTAAGAAAGTAGATCACCCCATCGTCCTTCTTCAGAGCGACTGGTGGGTTTGAACCTCCAACTTTCTGGTTAGCAGTCAAATGCCTTATCCCCTATGCCACGAGAGCTCTTTTCATTTCTGTACAGAAGAGCAATTTAGGCTATTCTCAATTTTTCACTATTGTAAACCACAATGCAAAGAAAAATCCTATATTTATCTTCTTTTGAACAGATATGCAAATTTCTCTAGGATAGGGCTCAGCCAACTACAACCTAGGGGCCAAATCCAGCTTGTTGTCTGTTGTTGCAAATAATGTTTTATTATAACACAGTCATGTGTACATTGTCTATGGCTGCTTTCACGCTACAATAGCAGAGGGAAGTAGTTTTGACACAGACCATTAAGATATGAGCATCTTTAACTTTACTAGATTTGGGGGCTTACTTGGTACCAATTTACACTCCTACCAACAGTATATTATGAGAGTTCCACAGGCTGTTCTTTAAAAATTCCTTCCTTGGTGTGCCTGCTCTTATGCTTACCCCCACTCCAACCCTTGAAAAGTATATCCATATATAGAACTTCAACAAAAACCTCTATGCAGATGGTGTCCCACCTCTAAACTTATAACCTCAACCTCTCTCCAGCTTTCTCAGTAGCAGACCTCCATTTCTAATTACATGCTGATCCTCTCCACCAGTGAGCTTCCTTGAACCTCAAACTCTCCTGCTGTCACCACGAAGAGTTTCTTGAGATAATGGGAGAAATAACACCTTAAAACTTATGAACAGGCAAGTTAAACTAAGATTCGTTTTTAGCAAGCCCTTTAATGGGAAAAAAGAAGTATTGTTGTTTTGTTGTTATGTGCCATCGAGTCGGACCTGACTCATAGCGACCCCTCCTTGGGTTTCCAAAAAAGAAGTATACACAGCTATTTTCACATACTAATCCTGCCACTTTCTAGTTGTAGCACCTCTCTATGCCTCACTGCCCCCATCTATAAAATGAAGTCATACCACATAACCTAAAGAATAAGCAATCAATAGTAGAGCAGTGAGCACAGGGCCTGGCATGTAGGAAATACTCAAAAATCAATAATTAATAATTACTATCTTAGTTAACAGCATCATTAGTAGCTCAGTAATTTGGACCTAAAATCCCAAGGCCCCATTTTCGTCTTCTCATTCCCACATGTAATCAGCTGACAGTATCTGGATTCTGTTTCAAAAATGGCTATCATATCTGTTCTTCCTTTTCAGTCCCAGCACTCCCATTGGGGAGTTCAGCACCTCTTTCTTGGAATGTGTTCAAACTGGTTTAACTTCTGCCTTCCCCTCTCTAACACTTCCTTCCTGTGGCCATAGCTCTGAAATCAATTCTGCTCAAAAACTTTTGTGGCCACATCATTCTTTATAGTACTTAAGTCCAAATTTCTATTCTTATCTTACCTCCCACTGTCACCCCTAAACCTCATAGCCTAGCTACATGCAATTACCATTTCCTATACTTACCCCATGTTTTCTTGCCTATGAATCTTTGTTTCCATGTTTCTTCCCTTCTACCTATCTCTCCCAATGCATATTCTTCAAAGCCCTACTTACACGTGTGTGCTTCCTCTATGAAGGTGCCTTCTATCAGATCTTCTATTTTAATAGCTTTGTGTTCTGTTCCTCTCTGAAACATACCAAGGCTGCAGATGAATCCCTATAGACCCCAGAGAGCACTGAATATACTAGGCAATGGATAAGAATTGATGAATGAGATTATGAACCAAGGATGTCTAAAGTGCTGTCACCATGCATGATAGAATTAGTTCTCCTTAATTTTAATCCTTTCATGACCAAATTATTTTTGACTTTTTTTTTTTTTTTTTTTTTTTGAAAGCATGCGTTTTCAGTAACAGAAGACATGCGGAAACCAGGTGGGGAAAAAACTATTGAGGTACTATGGATTTTGATACAATTATGAGGAACATCTATGTCCCAAGTGGACTCTAGTTGTAGGATTGGTGGAGTGAAGCCCATTTCTTCCAATATGTGCATTTATTCAGGTCCCTGCTACATGGTGACACTTACTACAACTGGGATAGCAGTTTCCCAAGAAACTGAGAGGATTTGATTCCAAGATGGTGGAATAGGCAGAAAGTCTGCACAGACCCTCTTCAACAAAGAAAAGGGAAACCAATTAACACAGACACAGAAGATAATCCTGGACCCTTGAGCCTTGAACAGATGGATACAGAAGTGGACTAAACCTCAACTAGCAGAAGAATTTGCATGAAAATACCAAAAAGGAGACATACGGACCTGCGGTCTGGCAGCAATCCAAAGTGATCTTGATGGCACAGACAGCTTGGAGATTCCAGAGTGATGCTAGGAACTAAGAATTAACCTAAAAAATCAGCCCTGCTAGCCAGGGACTGCACAGAGGACTGCTGTGGTGGCTGTGGAATAAAAGGGGAAGCAGCGGTAAAGAGGAAGATGGGCTGAGCTGTGGACTTTTGCCTGTCTGGAGGACGCCACCATTTTGAATGTTTACAAGTGGCTTGACCATTTTGGATATTTAAAGAGAGAGTGCTCTCTGAGATTCCAGGGACTTAAGAAGAGGTTCTGTTTTCCAGTAACCCCAAGGACACTCCAGACCTGCACGACTGAAAAGGTGCAACATTCCACTTGTTACTCTTATACCCCACACAGGCTTGGTGAATGGAGGTGCGGACATCCTCACTCCCACTCACCTTCTGGGCCAAAGAAACTCCATCCCAGTCTGTGTGCTTGGACGGAGCCTGGGTGCCCTGCCCTGTTCTCCCCTGATTTTTTTTCTTTTTCTCTTTCTTTCTTCTGATGTTTACTTTGCCTGTATTTGTTTTAAAACTACTATTCCTATTAATACTTTTGTCCTTTTTACTATTCTTCCCCTCCCAGGTCCTAGTTTACACCTATTTTTTCCTTTTCCCTGTTCTCCTGGTTAAAAACTTTTTTTAAAATTTAAGTCCCCCCCCCGCTTTTTTTCCTCGTGGTTAACCTAATTCCCTTCTTTTTTTCTTTTGCATTTTTCCCATTTTTTTTCTTCATTATTCTCCTTCTCTAACCTTTTTCTCTTAGTGCCCTATCACCAGATATTGCAGGTTTTCTTGTTTTTTTCTTCTCCTTTTTTTCTTTTTTTGGTTACTATCCTGCATGATTACATGGTGTATTTTTTTTTTTTCTCCATGTGCATTTAGTTTTTTGATGGTTATTCAATTCTAATTTTTGTCTAATGGAGTGGGAGACAGCAACAGTCCACATAAGATACAACTACACCCACACGTCCTGCAACTTCACTAACTGAGCAAGTTCCACCACCTCCTTCTCCACCAACGGGCCAACAATAAAAAACCACCAAGAAGAGCCAGAATCACCCTTGACTGCTCTTCACAAACAGTTAACAGAGATCTTAATACAATATCACGAAGTCTCAGAGACAACAGACCATCAGAGTCCACACAAAGAAGAAAGATAAAGTGGTATAAACAAGGGAACAGGTTACAGACCCAGAGCACATCCCTGAGGAAGAAGCATAATTGGAACTCTCTCATAATAAATTCAAAAGAGTTATATTTAGGTATCTTCAAAGGATTCAGAGACAGACCAAAGAAAATACAGAACAAAGCTTAGAAGAATTTTGGAAGAAAATACAAGAACAAAAGGACAAAATAAACGAAAAATTAGGAATGATTCTAAATATACAGATAGAAATACAGAAGATTAATACTAAATTGCCAGAAATAGATAAAACATTGGAAGGGCAAAGGAGTAGAACTGATGCAATGGAAGACAGAATTAATAAGACTGAGGACAAATACCTGAATACATCTTTGGAAAAGGATCAATCACAAAAAAAATCAAAACAAAATGAAGAAAGCCTAAGGTTCATTTGGAATACCATCAAAAGAAATAATCTACATGTCACTGGAATTCTTGAACAGGAAGAGAAAAATAAAAGCACTGAGAAAATTGTCCAAGATTTGCTTAAGGAAAACTTCCCTGATATGATGAAAGAGGAGAATATATCCATTCAGGAAGTCCAATGAACCCCAAACAGGATAGACCCCAAAAGAAAATCACCAAGGCACATCATCATCAAACTGATCAAAACCAAAGACAAAGGCAGAATCCGGAAAGCAGCATGGGAAAAACAAAAAGTTACCTAAAAAGGACAGCCAGTAAGAATAAGCTCAGCAGAGACCATGCAAGGGAAAAGACAATGGGAGTTATATATAAAACCCTGAAAGAAAAAATTCTTTAACCAAGAATTATATATCCAGCAAAATTGTCCCTCAAATATGATGGTGAAATTAGAAGATTTCCAGATAAGTAGAAACTAAGGGAATTTGTTAAAAGCAGACCAACCTTACAAGACATGCTAAAGAGAGTCCTTTGAACAAAGAACCAAAAATAGCAAATAACAACCAACCATTAATACACAAGATAACATAACCCAGAAACCACAGCTATGGACATATCCAAAGTAAAATGAGCTTACAAGATTGTAAACAGGGAACCAGAGACAT
>NW_006921643.1:10162128-10163789 GCF_000298275.1 Orycteropus afer afer | reverse complement strand
GGGGGGGGGGGACTAGGTTTGCTGGCCTGACAGAGCCTGGTGGAACCACTGAGACTATGGCCCCTTCAGGTCTGGAAGTGAACCCATGCTTGTGGCTTCCAGCCAAACAACAGATAGGCATATTAGTTGAACATTTACCTGAGGTAGACACACTCCTTGGAGAGAACAATCATGGCAGAAAGAAGGGCTGTTTATGCACAGGGAGACAGCTCAGGGGGCAGGAGTGCATGGAGGGATGGATACAGGGAAGAGATAACTATCGGGAGGAAGTAGAAGGGGAGATGTTGCATTGTGGTAAATTGTAGTCAATGTCATGAGACAAAGTATATGTGAACTGCTGTATGGAAAGTGTATTTGTTCTGTAAATATTCACCCAAATCACAATTTAAAAAAAAAGGAAAATCCTTACAAATGGATCAATATACATGGTGATAAATGGCAAAAAAAAAAAATTGAAGTTGTCAAGGATTTCATTATTTTTGGTTCAAAAAGAACACATGAATACCATGTGGTATAAAATTAGGAAATTTTTGAGTTGTATCCTTCATCTTACTTATTCAATCTATATGCTGAGTAAATAATCCAAGAAACTGGACTTTATTGTTTATTATTTATCACAATGCCTATTGAAGCGTAGTCAAGAAACCAAACAGCATATTGCACTTGGAGAATCTGCTGTAAAAGACCTGTTTAAAATGTTAAAAAGCAAAGACATCACTTTGATAACTAAAGTAAATCTGACACAAGCCATGGTATTTTCAATTATGTGCATGCAAAAGTTGGATAATGAAAAAGAAAAATCAAAGAACTGACATATTGGAACTGTGGTGGGGTTGAAGAATTTTGAATATACCATGGACTGATGGAAGAGTGAACAAATCTCTCTTATAGGAAGTATATCCAGAATGCTCCTTAACAGCAAAGATGGCAAGACTTGATCTCACTTACTTTGGACATATCATCCAGAAAGACCAATCTCTGGAGAAAGACTTTGTGCTTGATAAAGTAGAGGATTCAATGAAAAAGAGAAAGACCTTTAATGAGATGGATTAACACAGTGGTTGCAAGAATAAGCTCAAAAATAGCAATGATTATAAAGATGACACAGAACTGAGCAATATATCATTGTTACACATAGTGTTGCTGTGATTGGAGCCACCTTGTCAGTATCTAACAACAACATAACTGTAGAGAGTCTCTAAGTGGTACAAACAGTTAACACATCCACTTGACTGCTGCTTGAAAGTTGGCCGTTCAAGTCAACTCAGTGGCAGCCATATAAAACCCAAAGAAGCATGCTTCTACTCAAACACACATGGGGACAGTATGGGTCAAAATTTACTCAAAGGGTAACTGTTTATTGTTATTATTGAGTAAATAAATTAGCCACATTATGTAAGCTCTATTAGTAAGTAATTACTGCAAAGAAACATACCATTTAAAAGGATTCTTCTAAAGACAATGCTTTAAGCAACAGAGAAATTCTAAAGAATCACATTTATAAATTCATGGCAAATGCTCAAGTAGATATATGTAATTAGGGATTTCTATGGCCCCTGTCTCTCTGGGAGCTCTGGTAGCATAGTGGCTAAGACACTTGCCTGCTAACCAGATGGCTGGCGGTTCAAACCCACCAGCCACTCCTCGGAAGGAAGGTTGGG
>NW_006921643.1:10156692-10162013 GCF_000298275.1 Orycteropus afer afer | reverse complement strand
CAACATGGCCCCTGTCTAAACTTTCTTCAGAACTTGCTCCTCTTTCTAAGAAGGGCTGAATAGGGCTGAAACTAACTGTAGAAACCAAAGCACAGTATTTGCTGGCTTAAAAGAAAAAAAAAAAAAATTCAAATCCCGACATGGGCACCTACTAATTATTCAACTTTGGCCATTTAATAATTCAGTCTCTCTTGAATTTACTCTGTAAACTTTCACCCAAATCACAATAAAAATCTTTTTAAAAATTAAAAAAAAAAAGAAATCTGAGAGGCTGAGAATGTTGGTGTGCAATATATGTCCCACAAATCATGAAAGGGTTTAAAAGCCAAACCAGTCAACCAAAAAAGCTACATAATTTAAAAGGAACTTATTAGAAAGCTCTTCAAATCTGGGAAGAGAAAACTGCCATTCATCTACCAGGAGTTTAAGTATTAAATTGTTTGTCTCTTAGAGTTATATTCACCAAGAAGATAAGCAGTTAGTGTCAGGGCCAGGCACAGAACTTTTATTTCCTCACTCTAAGCAGTGGGTTGGAATCTCTGGTGGCATAGTGCCTAAGGCATTTGACTACTAACCAGAAGGCTGGCAGTTCAAATCCACCAGCCACTCCTCAGAAGGAAGAGTGGGCAATCTACTTCCATAGAGATATAGTCTCGGAAACCCAAAAAGGGGTCACTATGAATTGAATCGACTCGATGGCAATGAGTTTGGTTTCATTTGGTTTAAGCAGTGGGTCAGTCATGAAAAAAATAAGGTCTCTTAAAGCCTGGTCGCTTCCCCTGGTTTCTGTGATGGCAGCTGACCAGTAGGTAATCCATTCATTTTGTCAGTGCTGCTCTCCTTCTTAAATACTTTGAAGTGTTTTAAATCAGTTGAAAAATAATGAACTGTTCAATAATAGTGTTGATATAACCGAATAAACACTTGGAAGAAAAAAAAAAAATGAAGATAGATCTGTACTTTACATGGTATGCCAAAACAAATTCCAGGAAAATATTTATCTTAGAATGAGAATGCATTTGAGCAAAGACAGAATATTATAGTAGCTCACAACCTGAATATACAAAGAACTCTTCCAGTCAATAAGAGAAAGATAAAATATACTAATACAAAAAAATTGGACAAAAGATACACAATTTGCAAAAGAATAAGTATTCAATAAACACAAGGAATATTCAAATGCAACAGGAAAAAGTCAAATTGCAGCAATATTATACTTTTTGAAAAAAATATATGTATTTTTAATTTGGTAACACCCAGTACAAATATGGGTTCAAGGAGAGATGGATACTCCCATATACGACTCACAGAAATATTTATAAATTGGCAGTCTTCGTGGAGAACAAGCTTCAAAAGTGGGTATTTGTGTTCACTAAGCAATTCTACTTCTATGGATTTATGCTTAGTAAAGAATTACGGATAGCAACCCACAGGCAGGCTTCAGTAAATATGTATAAAAGCCTTCCTTACATGTGAAATGTTACATTGTATACATATATGTACATTTCTCTGAAGGCAGTGATAACAATGTTTTTAATATTACCATAGGAGTTCCTAAGTCACCAAAGTTAAGAACTTCTGACTGTTGCATAACATTTAAAAGTAAGATGTGGCAGTTACTTCTAATGGCTGTCTATCCAGTGTCCATTTTCTCTTCTTCCTTAATAACAGATCTTTAATTATGTAGGAGCAAAATTTCACTCACTTAAAAATACTGCATCCTTCATAGGTAGGAATGGGACAGATCTGTCAATGACACACAAATAAATGTGTACTGAGGATTTGTGGGAAACTTTTCTTCTCTGATATACCACCAATGCCTTCTTTTCTTCCTTCCTTCCTTCTCCCTGTCTGAACCACAGATATAAGGCCAGGAATGCAGTAGCCATCTTGTAATCAGGAGGTGCCAAACAAGACACAAGCCTACATTCTAATTATGGAGAAGCAGGAAAATGGAAAGAACCTGGGTCCCTGATGCTTCACAGAATTGCCCTACCTGTCCAAGACCATCTATCCTATATCTTAAAGCCTAAATATTCTCTATTTCATCTAACCCATCATTTTCCACTGTTTACAGCAAAACTCATAGCTAAATTGATACATATGAAAAAATAAATTAAGTAAAAATCTTAGTTATAAGAACAATATTGTATATTAATCTATTTAAAAAATATATATATGTGTGCATAGTGATGGAAAAAAGGTTGACAGTATAAACATCAAAAATGAACCACTGTTCTCTGTGACAGGGGTAACATTTTCCTCTTTATGTGTTTATTTTCTAGTTTCCCACAATAATAATTTGTTACTTTTTCAATCAGAAAAAATGTGTTTATTTTTTCAACACAAAAATGAAAACAAAAAAATCTGCATTCTCTCTTCCCTGTACCTCTCTGCTTCCAATAAACAGCAGAGTCAGTTTGTTTCTTCCTTCCATTTAATAAGACCATCTTCAAAGCAACAGGAGCAAGGAATTTGTGTCTTGGAGTCTAATTTGTCCTGGGGCTAGCATGGGAAGATAATCCTCAACTACCAAGGATATATACAACTGACAAAGAGCCCTTGCTGTGCAATGGTTAATTGATCAGCTGCTAATAGAAAGGTTCAAAGACACCCAGCCTCTCTGCAGGAAAAGACATGGTTATCTGCATCCATAAAGATTATAACCTAGGAAACCCTATGAGGCAGGTTCTACACTGTCAAATGGGACCACTTTGAATGGAAAATCAAATCAATGGCACACAATAGACTCCATTTCAGATGCATTAGAGTAGCAGACAGGCAGGTGACCAGTCCCAATACTACCCCACCAGCAACACTGTGTAGTAGAGCTAACAAGCTCTCTGGGCTGCTCTGGGAAGGCACTGCAGTCCCAGGCAGGTCTCAGGTCACCTGGCCAAGATAAACTCCAATACATTACACAAGGCTTATATGTGGCACCTTAGGTGGGCAGGCACCTCAGACAACTGCTTCCAGGTCACATCAAGGAAATGTGCAGGGAGTGCTGAGCCCAGAGAGGCCTCCCTGTGAGTCACACCCAGTCCTTGAACAGAAGGTCTCAAGGCCTCACCACCAATTTAGAACCATCTTTCTCCTATCCTAGGAATGAAAGACTCAACAAATAAAGCTTGCAACTTGGAGCCAATTTGGCTAATTTTAACAACATAGTGCCTCAAAGCTGAGGTACCTATGAAGAAAGGGGCCCATGTTTCTATACTATGTCATTTCAAAACCTCTCAAGAAGAAAGGTTTAAAACAAAAAGGTAAGGTCAGACACTGGGCTAACAGCACAGCAAGGCCGGAATTGGCTCATGCTAGTGGTAAGATCCTTTCCAGATTGCTTCCTTCCATTCCCTGGCTGACTTAGTGGGGCTGCCAAGCTGTATAATGGTGTAACTTCCATTCTGGGTCTGGCTGCTCTGCCCTGCTGAATAAAATTTAAACACTAGGGGCAGACTACCAGCCCCAGCCCCTGTCCTGCCCCAGAGTGAGGTCAGCAGCCATGGCTCCAGACCTACTATTTTGATTTTGTTAACAGCTAAATGCAAGGATTGTTCTCATTAAAAACGAGCCCACGTTTTATTACAAGTGCAGGCATTCCCAAGTGCTCCAACGCTGAATTTGCCTGGGCCAGTAGCCAGCCATCTGGACTGCTCTGACAACTTATATAACTCACTGGGTTTTCCACCTTTGACTTGGGGGATGGGGAGTTAAGTGTAAGGCAGGAAATGGACTTAGATGGAGCCTAGTTCTACCGTGTCTGAACTCCCTGCTAAACATTTGGTAACAGGGCTTTTTCAGCCTTCAAAAGCAGCAGAAGGTAAACAGGATCAGGATAGCTTATATGCAGCAGCAGCAAAAAAAAAAAAAAAAAAAAGCCTGAGGTCAAATGGATCAGGGGAATAAAAGACTTCTGAGGGGCTGATGCACTGAAAGCCTCCAAGAGTCTCTTTCCTTTTTCAATAAACTACAAAATAAATGCAGGCAGATGCAAAACTGCAGCCGAGGATAGGAAACTGGGAACCTCAAACTTAGTAACATTCGAGGTTTAAGAGAGGGGGAAGGAAGTACTGAATCAGCTCTAAGCCAGGGTGGGGATGTGGTGGCGTCATGGGTGATTTAAGTAAGTACCTTCTTCCCACACAGGGACAAAGGCAACTCCAGTTTAATTTTGCCTGGTAGCTCTGAAGAAGTAGAGGTGGGAAGGAGGAAGTGATTAGTTAAGTGGGAAGCATACAAAAAGATCTACACCGGTGAATATATATAAGTTTGACAGAGAATATTTCTATATATGTATTTCTATGTGCATGGAGCTCTGGTAGGGCAATGCATAAAGCATTTAGCTGCTAACCAAAAGGATGAACCCACCAGCCACTCCCCAGCAGAAAAATGAGGCATTTTGCTTCGGTAAAGATGTATAGCCTTCGAAACCCTACAGGGCAATTCTACTGTGTCCTATAGGGTCACTATGAATCTGAATCAACTCAATGGCAGTGTTTAAATATATGTGCTGCAAATATATCCATGATTATAGTAGAGCATGTAAGGCGTACAGTTATAAAAACTTCATAGCCATATCCAAATACCTTGAAGGAATGAATTACTGGGTATAGGGGCTCAGAACCATACACAGTCTTGGGGTACAATGAGGTCAACTGGCATCAGGACCATAGTCTTGGCGTACACTAAGGTCAACTGGCAAAACATAGTCTACAAACACAATGTTGTACACCCTATACTGGTGAACAGAAATCGGGGTTTTAAAAGGCTGTTAAGTGGCCATCTAAAGTGTAACTACTGGTCCGGAGCAAAGAAGAGTGAAGAAAATCAAAGATGCAAGGAAATGATTAGTCCAAAGGATTACTGAACCACATGAACTCCAGCCTCCACAACCCTGAGACCAGAAGAGCTAAATGGTGCCCAGCTACCACTGCTGACTGCTCTGAAAGGGATTATAATAGGAGGTCCTGGATAGAGTGGGAGAAAAATGTAAAACAAAACTCAACAGCATAATATAAGTTGAACATTTACCTGAGGTAGATATACTCCTTGGAGAGAACAATCATAGGAGAAAGAAGGCCTGCTTATGCACAGGGAAACAGCTCAGGGGGCAAGAGTGCATGGAGTGATGGACACAGGGAAGAGGAGGGGAACTATGGAGGAAGAGGGAGGGGAGCTGTTGCATTGCAGTAAATTGTGGTCAATGTCATGAGACAAAGTGCATGTGAACTGCTGTATGGAAAGTGAATTTGCTCTGTAAATTTTCACCCAAATCACAATTAAAAAATTTTTTTAAAAATTTAGAAAAGGCAAGGAAGGTT
>NW_006921643.1:10125906-10156283 GCF_000298275.1 Orycteropus afer afer | reverse complement strand
CTTCCTTCCGAGGAGTGGCTGATGGGTTTGAACCGCCAGCCATCTGGTGAGCAGTCAAGTGCCTTAGCCACTATGCTACCAGAGCTCCCATTACATTATAGGGATTGCAATAAATGTCACAAAACAAAATGGGTATGAATTGTTGAATGGAAAACTAATTTGCTCCATAAACTTTCACCCAAATCACAATTAAAAGGGGGAAAAAAAAAAAGAAAGAAAATTCTATGGAGCACAGTTCCACTCTAACACACATGGGATTCCCTTGAGTCACAGGTGACTGGACAGTAATGGTGGAGGGAGGGGAGACCACATTATTGGATATAATTCTGCCTTGTAGAAGAAAAGTGGGAACTCTGGTGTTGTAGTGCCTAAGGCATTTGACTGCTAACCAGAAAGTTGGCAGTTCAAACCCACCAGCCTCTCCTCAGAAGGAAGATTGGGCAATCTACTTGCATAGAGATACCACACTGGAAACCCAAGGAGGGGTTGCTATGAGTCAGATCTGACTTGACAGCACATATCAACAACAGGTGAAAAGTCAACTTGTTTCTTGTACAGTGGTGTCACTAGGGTGGGTCTGTCACCTAGTATGCTAATTCATAGTGTCAAACATCCTAAACGGACCTCCTATCTTATGAGACCATACAGAATCCTTAGTAATTTTATTATCAATTTTAATCATAGAATAATATGTGATAAATGTTGCTGCTGCTGTTGCAGCTGTTGTTAGGTGCTGTCGAATTGGCTCTGACTTATAGCGACCCCATGAACGAAACACTGCCTGGTCCTGTGCCACTTCACAATCTCACAATGTGATAAATGTACTTATAAACTGACTAAATGTATTATTTCTTAGATTAAATGAATACTAACAAAATTGTTTTATAAAAACTTTCTTCAGTGAATTGTAACATTTTTAGGTTTTTGTTTGTTTAGTTACATTATTAACTGAGCAGAAGTTTTTTTATTTTTCTCCTTTTTCAAATTACTTCATTCTCAAAAAAGTTATTGATATAGGTTCACAAATATTAACTATGAAAATATTGTAGCTAAAACACCAGAAAATTTGACAAAATCAGCAACTATAAAAACACTAGCAGCAACCAAAATGGCAGCACATGCTTACATTGCATGCAGATGAAACCATGTGATTCAAAGCATCATTGTAATTGGGTAATAATGACAGCTCTGTCTGAAGTGCATTAGAAAGTTCAAAAAGTAAATCAGCATAGACCTTTAGCCTTGATAATGCTTTTGTTGTTATAAATAACTACAATAAGAAATAATAAATTCCTACTGAAACACTGCACAAAAAATTCACAGACAGTCATTTTAGTATCATCTCCTCTAACAGTGCACTCTACAACCTCTGCATGCCCTTAGTAATGTCACTGTGCTTGTAATAATAAAGATTATCAGGAGCACACTCAGGACTTCAAAGAACTTTCCAACTTTTTGCACCCTACCTAACAAAACAGACTTTAGAGATTTAGGAAATCTAATCCCGAGGGCAAGTCGTGGCCTCACTGCTTCTGAGAGTGGGGAGGCAGGGGAAGGTGCATACATGTCTATGTGAATATTTAGACTGTATCTGGTGAGCTTGTGGGCTGTTAATGATTTGCTAATTTGGTTCAAGTTGGTTCAGGAAGAGAGATTTTGTTGTTGTTGTTATTGTTAGGTGCCAACAAGTCATCTTCAACTCATAGCGGCCTCATGTACAGCAGAAGGACACACAGCCCGGTCCTTAGCCAGCCCCATGATTTTTGCTATACCTGAGCCCATCATCACAGCCACTGTATCAATCCATCTCATTGAGGGCCTTCCCCTTTTTTGTTGTCCCTCCACTTTATCAAGCATGATATCCTTCCCCAGGGAGTGGTCCCTTCTTACAAAATGACCAAAGTAGGTGAGACGATGTCTGGCCATTCTCGCTTCCAAGCAGCATTCCGGCTGAACTTCTTCCAGGATAGATTTGTTAGTTCTTTCAGCAGTCCGTGGCGCTTTCCGCATTCTTCACCAACACCACAACTCAGAAGCATCAACTCTTCTTCAGTCTTCCTTTTTCATTGTCCAGTTCTCACATGCATATGAGGTGACTGAAAATACCATGGCTTGGGTCAGGCGCACCTTAGCCTTGAAGGAAACATCTTCACTCTTCAGCACTGGAAAGAGGTCCCTTGTAAATTGGACCCACACCTATGGTTTCCAGCCAAACAAAAGACAGGCACATGAGGTGAACATTTACACTAGGTAGATACATTCCTCAGAGAGAACAATCATGGGAGAATAGAAGGACTGTGTATGCACAGGGACATAGCTCAGGGAACAGGAGTGCATGGAGGGAAGGACACAGCGAAGAGGTAACTATGGGGAAGAAGTGGCAGGAGAGGTGTTGCATTGTGGTAAACTGTAGTCAATGTCATGAGATAAACTGTATGTGAACTGCTGTATGGAAAATGAATTTGTTCTGTAAACTTTCACCCAAGTCACAAGGAAAAAAAAAAAAAAAAAGAGGTACTTTGCAGCAGAATTGCCCAATGCTATACGATGTCTGGCATCTTGACTGCTGCTTCCATTGGTGTTGATTGTAGAACTAAGCAATGTGAAATCTTTGAACTTCAGACTTTTCTCCATTTATCATGCTTACTGGTCCTGTTGTGAGGACTTTTGTTTCTTTATATTGAGATGTAATCCATACGGCAGACTGTAGTCTTCAATCTTCATCAGTAAGTGTTTCAAGTCATCTTCACACTCAGCAATCAAAGTTGTGTTGTCTGCATATCATAGGTTGTTAATGAGTCTTCCTCCAATCCTGATGCCACATTCTTCTTCTTATAGTCCAGCTTCTCGGTTTATTTGTTCAGCATACAGATTGAGTTAAGTATGGAGAGAGGATACAACCCTGATGTACTCCCTTCCTGATTTTAAACCATGCAGCATCCCCTTGTTCTGTTCAAACAACAGCCTCCTCATCTATGTACAAGTTCCTCATAAGTACAATTAAACATTCTGGAATTTCCATTCTTCTCAATGTTAGCCATAATTTGTTATGATCCACACATTCAAAAGTCTTCGCATAGTCAATAAAACACAAGTAAACATCTTTCTGGTATTCTTTGTTTTGAGCCAAGATCCACCTGACATCAGCAATAATATCCCTCAATCCACGTCCTCTTCTGAATCCAGCTTGCATTTCTGGACGTTCTCTGTCAATATACTGCTGTAACTGTTTTAAATTATCTTCAGTAAGATTTTACCTGCATACGATATTAATGATATTGTTTGATAATTTCCACATTCTGTGAGATCACCATTCTTTGGAATGGGTACAAATATGGATCTTTTCCAGTCAGTTGGCCAGGTAGCTGTCTTCCAAATCTCTTGGCATAGCCAAGTGAGTGCCTATAGTGTGGCATCCACTTGCTGGGGAGGCAGGATAATATGAAGAGGATAGGTTTGGATCTAAGTTCAAATGCTAGCTCTTGAAATTGGCTGTGTGACCTTGGGCAGTATTTCCCAATATCGATAAAAGAAATAGTAGTACATACCTCAAAAGAATAGTGGTATTCAATGCACTTATATGTGAATACACTTATCACAGTATCTGGCACATAATGAATGCTCTAACGATAGGGTAAGCTGCTTGTTACTACTACTAGTTGGACATTAAGTTTCCTGATAGCTGGAACCAGAACTGGTTGGTTATAATTCCATAGAAATATCCTAGCAGAGTGCTCTATAAGAAAAAGGGGCTTCATAAATGCAGGCTATTCACCTTACTCAAAGTGGAAAAAAAAAAAAGGAGGTGGGGAAAGAAAAAATGGTTGGGTAACTGCTAGAATGAAAACTCGGTGAGCTGAGTGGTGCAATGAACTCGGGGTGACACCCACAGTCCCACATATGGGTGCCTGGTATGGGACCAGTGCAGGAATGCACAGCAGGGTGATTTATTATTGACCAGACAGATGGAGTGAGAAAAAAGGTTTGCTCTACCACCTGGCACTCAAAATGATTCTCATACTTATAACATTCTACCCTCCAAGAGGAGTCTCCCCTTCCTCCTCTTTCCTACCACCATCTCCATCATCATGGTTAACATATATATTGACCATAACTATGTGGAGTCCCTGGATGGTACAAATGGTTTACATGCTTGCTACCTGAAAGGCTGGAGGTTCAATCCACCCAGAGATGCCTCAGAAGAAAGGCCTGGCAGTCTACTTTCAAAAATCAGTCACTGACTGGGATCTTAGAAGCTTGCAAGCGGCCATCTAGATGCAATGATGGGTCTTTCCTCGTCTAGAGCAAAGAAGAATGAAAAAACTAAAGATTCATGGAAACAATTAGTTCAAATGACTGGTACACCACGTGATCCTCAGCCTATACAACTATGAGACCAGAAGAACTAGATGGTGCCCAGCTACCACTGTCAACCGCTCAGAGGGAGATCTATGAAGGAGATCCTGGATACACTGGGAGAACAATGTGGAACAAAACTCAAAATCATTGAAAAAAAAAAAGGGGGGGGACCAGGTTTGCTGGTCTGATAGAGACTGATGGAACCACTGAGACTACGGCCCCTAGCTGCCCTTCAGGTCTGGAATTGAATCCACTCCTGTGGCTTCTAGCCAAACAAAAGACAGGCATATGAGCTGAACATTTGCATTAGGTAGATGCACTCCTTGGAGAGAACAATCATGGAAGAATAGAAAGGCTGTGTATGTGCAGGAAGATAGCTCAGGGGACAAGAGTGCATGGAGGGAAGGACACAGGGAAGAGGTAACTATGGAGAGGAAGTGAGAGGAGAGCTGTTGCATTGTGGGAGACTGCAGTCAATGTCATGAGACAAAGTGTATGTGAGCTGCTATATGGAAAGTGAATTCGCTCTGTAAACTTTCACCCAAATAAAAATAAAATAAATAAATAAATAAAAATTTATAAAATGATGCTGAGGGTAAAAAAAACAAAATCAGTCATTGAAAACTCTATGGATCACAATTCTACTCTGACACACATGAGGTCACCAAGAGTCACAATCCACTTGACAGTACCTGGTACTATGCATCAGGCATTGTACTGTAAATAACCCATATATCTCATTTAAACCTTCCAATACATTTGTGAGAGAGATACTACTATCATTATCTCCATTTTATACCTGAGGAAATAGGCTTAGAAAGATAAGTAAACAGCCAACTAGCAGGTAGGAAGGCTGGGGCTTGAACTCAAGGTGTCAGCACCACTGCCCAGGTCTTTTATCAAAATCCAGGTAGTGCCCCCACAAGCAGCTTCTCTCTCTGCATTTTTCTCTTCACATTAACTCTGGATGTTCATATTCACTTTTATTAAAAGGACAAGTATGCAGTGACAAAATGGCCAAAGGATGGTGCAAGCATTTTACAAAAGACTATATCCAAATGGTTCCCACACCATTACTCATGAAGAGAATGCAAATATAAATCCAATAGAACACTACCACACACACATCAGAATCAATTAAAAAGACTGACAATTCCAAGTATGGGGAAGGATGTAGAACAACTGGAACCCTCAGACATTGCTGATGGGAACATAGGTTGGTACAACCACTGTGAGAGATTATTTGGCCTGATCTACCAATGTAAACTCCGAAAAGGATGTAGGGGTACCATCCTCGTCTGACCTTCTCTAACTTCATAAGGGGAAGAATCACCATCAGCAGCCCAAGGCTATTCCTCTGAGTCCAGACATCCCACCAACCTCCAGCCTTTTTACCAGTTCTGACACCAGTCATCCTTCCCACGGCACTACTTTGGTTCTGTTGCCACGGGTCTCTGCCAGGCATCTCTGCCAAAGAGGTCCAGTGCAGGGATCTTGGGTCCAAGAACACGCTCCATTCACCTCTGGCTCTTCTCTCTTGACGGCAGTGAGATATTCCCTTCTGTGCCTCAAACTAAACTAAACTCACTGCCATACAGTCATTTCTGACTCATAGCAACCCCCATTGGGTTTCTGAAGTGGAAAATCTTTACAGAAGTAGATTGTGTAGTCTTCCTTCTGTGGAGTGGCTGGTGGGTTTGAATCACCAACCTTCTGGGTAGCCATCAAATGCCTTAGGCACTGCGCCACCAGAGCTTCTTCCTTCTGCCTCTCAAAAAACCAAACCAAACTCACTGCCGTCGAGGGAGATCCGACTCATAGAGACTCCTCCTTGGGTTAGTGATATGAGGTGGTATCACCATGGAAGTAGGAGGGCTCATTTTCAGACTAGCAGAATGACAAAACTGACTAATCTCCACATTAGGGTTCCAAATACCTTACTTTCACAGTCCCACCCTCACAAGGGTGCCACGAGTACCTTATTTACACTATTAACAAACTATCCAATCCCCTATTTGCATAGTTCCACCCAGTAATCTGATGGGAGTCACAAAGACCATGGCTAGAAGAGCCATAACAAGTAAGTATGCATACATAAACATACATTAGTCCTATAGTCCTATGACCCACTCTTAGTCAAGAGAAATGAGTACTTACGGCCACCGAAAGACAAGTATGAGAATATGACTACGGGCTTTATTTATATTACCTCAAATTTAAAAACAATCCAATGTCCATTTACAGAAGGATGAAAAAATACATAATGCTATATTCCCTATAATGAAATACGTAATAGCACTGAAAAAGAACCAATTACTGCAATGTCCAAGCATGGACGAATCTCACAGACATAATATTGAGGGAAAGGAGCCACATAAAAAGAGTACATGCATATGATTCCATTTACATAAAGCTCAATAACAGGGAATCTAGTCGATGGCAACAAAAGTGTGACTCGTGTTTACCTGGGAGGCAGGGGAATGAGGGAGGTACTGGATGGGTGCACTAGGGAGCCTGTTGGGGTATTAGAAATATTCTATATGATGATTTGAGTGGTGGTCATATATTTACAAAGTGACAATAGTATGATCTGACTCATTCCTCTCCAGAAGACCTTACTAAGGAGTTTTCAGCTGCTGTTCATGGATTTATAGGAGGTAGGAAGTGCTGTCTACCGCCAGCATCTTCCTCCTCCTACAACAAGAGTGCATGTAGAGAGTAAACTACATATGGGATTATCTCCTGAGATTAGGTTCACAGTGGGGCCCATTAACCCACTGCAGTCAATTACAATTCACAGCGAACCTATAGGACAAGGTAGAACTGCCCCACAGGGTTTCCAAGGCTGTAATCTTTATAAAAGCAGACTGCCACATTCTTTTCCTATAGAGTAGCTGATGGGTTCAAACTGCCAACCTCCCAGTTGGCAGCCAAGCACTTAACCACTGTGCCACACAGACTCCTTAGCAGGGAGTTATTCTTAATTCTCAAACAAATAAATTCCTTGCCCTGAATACAAATAGTACAGCCTGAATACTAAATTGGGAGGGGGGGCTCTGTCTCTGAATTTCCCTTTTCCCTTCTGTATGTAAAAAATTTAAAAATATTTCCAAAGCTGTCAGTCTGTCCCTGCTGCTTTCATCTGTAGGGCTTCATTAAGCAGCTCCATCAGTGGCATTCCTAGTTCTCAAGAGACACAGCTGTGTTTGCCAAGTCCAAAGTGAAAACACTCAATTCAAAGGAACACACCCAGTCCGCTCTGGATGCCCCAGGGTTCCCAGCAGGAAAGAATCTGCATTCTGAGCAGGATCACTCCAGCTGCAGATACAGAACACCAGCGCCCCCCTACCCCAGGGACTGGAGCAACGTTCTGAATCCAGCTGGGACCAGAGGAGTTACACTTGTGGACAGCAGGGAAAAGAAGAGAGAAATAGAATTTAGCTGAAATTGCCATGGTAATTTATCAAGAACAAAAAGGAAACATTAAAAAGAAAAATTTCTTTCTTACAAATCCCCCTCTTGTTAAAACTCATAACTTTCTTTCCCATCAATAATCACCATGCTATTCAAAATTACTGCTAATTCCTTAATAACATCTGATGGGCAGTTCATATTGAAATTCCCATGATTGCCTCCAAAAGGTCTTTTTGTAGTTAGTTTGTTCAAGCAAGGATCTATCTCACATCCATCTTGGTCTCTTTAGTCACTTATGTCTTAAAGTCTCCCTTCCCTGTCCCTTTTTACCATAGCATTGTTTTACTGAGGGCCTGAATCTATGAGACTTTGATTCCTTTTAAAAATTTCAAAATAAATATAGTAAAAATGTTGAGATTTGATAAAGCTGATTGGTGAGACATGGCTGATTATTATACCATTTGTTATACTTTTTTCGGGTTTTCCTCACTCCAAAAAAGGCAAATTCCCTTCTTGCTGTAATAATAAGCTAATAATGGTAACATTTCTAGGAGTCCTGATGGCACAGTGGTTAAGCGCTAGGCTTCTAACTGTAAGGTTAGTGCTTGGAACCTACCCAGTGGCTCTGTGGAAGAAAGACCAAGCAACCTGCTTCCATAAAGATTCCAAACTCACTACCATCAAGTAAATTCTGACTGAAAGCAGCCCTATACAACAGAGTAGAACTGCCTTATAAGGCTTCCAAAGATGTAAACCCACCCAAGGCAGGAAGCCGCCAGAAGAAGCCAGGGCCAATGACCCTGATTCAGGTAAGGTGAGGGAGAGAGAGAACCCACCTAGGCAGGAAGCCAGGGGAAGAAGCCAGGACCAACAGCTGGAACAGGTAAGGGGAAGGCCAGTAAGGGGGCACAGAGGTTTGGAACAACAAAGGGAGACAAACTCGTCTGTCAGTTTATCCTACTGTTGTGGCTTGCATGTTGCTGTGAGGTTGGAATTTGTATCACTGTTGTTTGAAAAACCAGCAGAGTTGCCCATGGTGAACAAGTTTCAGTGGTGCTTCCACACTGAGACAGACTCAAATAAAGGAAAAGGCCATCCACTTCTTTAAGAATTGGCCAGGTTACCACTGCCATCCACTTGGAAGGGATGTAGGAGATCCTGCATAAAGAGGGAGAACAATGTGGTACAAAACTCAAAATTGGAGGCAAAAAAAAAAAAAGGAAGGTGGGGACCAGGTTTGCTGGTCCAATAGAGCCTGGTGTAACCACTGAGACTATGGCCCCTAGCTGCCCTTCAGGTCTGGAATTGAACCCCACCTGTGGTTTCCAGCCAAACAAAGTACAGGCATGTGAGTTAAACATTTACCTCAAGTAGACACACGCCCTGGAGAGAACAATCATGGGAGAAGGAAGGGCTGCTTATGCACAGGGAGATAGCTCAGGGTGCAGAAGAGTATGAAGGGATGGACACTGGGAGGAGGTAACTATGGGGAGGAAGTGGGAGGGGAGCTGCTGCATTGTAAATTTTGGTCAATGACATGAGACAAAGTATATGTGAACTGCTGTATGAAAAGTGAATTTACTCTGTAAATCTTCACCCAAATCCTAAAAAAAAAAAAAAGAATTGGCCAGGGAAAAACCTTATGAACAGCAGAGAAACACTCTGATACATTGCTGGACAACTTTATGAATAGCCCTGCAACAATGTCCGATACAGTGCTGGAAGATGAGTCTCTCAGGTCGAAAGGCATTCAAAATACGACTGGGAAAGAACTGGCTCATCAGAGTAGAACCAACCTTAATTGTATGGATAAAGTAAAGCTTTGAGGACCTCCATTTGCTGATGTGGCATGACTCAAAATGAGAGGAAACAGATGCAAACAACCATTAATAATTGCAACACAGAATATACAAAGTATGAATCTAGGAAAACTGGAAGTGTCAAAAATGAAATAGAATGCATAAAGATTGATATTCTAGGCATTAATGAGCTGAAATGGACTGGTTTTGGCCATTTTTAATCAGATAACCATATGATCTACCATGCTGGCAATGACAAATTGAAGAGGAACGGCAGGGCGTTCATCATCACAAAAGATGTTTCAAGATCTATCTGAAGTACAATGCTGTCAGTGATAGGATAATGTCCAAATGCCTACAAGGAAAGCCAGTTAATATTCCTATTATTCAAATTTACACAGCAACCACAAAAGCCAAAAAAATGAGGAAATTGAAGATTTTTACCAACTTCTGCAGTCTGAAATTGATCGAACATGCAATCAAGATGTGCTAATTATCATTGATGACTGGAACGCAAAAGTTGGAAACAAAGAAGAATCACTGGCAGTTGGAAAATTTGGCCTTGGTGACAGAAATAACACAGGAGATCACATGACAGAATTTTGCAAGACCAGTGACTTATTCATTGTAAATACCTTTTTACAACAACACAAATGGTGGCTATACACTTGGACTTTACCAGACTGACTGCTCAGGAATCACACTGACTATATCTGTGGCAAGAAGTGATGGAGAAGCTTAGTACCTTCAGCCAAAACAAGGCCAGGAGCTGATTGTGGAACAGACCATCAACTGCTCATATGCAAGTTCAAGTTGAAGCTAAAGACAATTAAAAGAATTCCACCAGACCCAAAATATGACCTTGATTATATCCCTCCTGAATTTAGAGACTATGGAAAGAATAGATTTGATCCACTGAACACCAATGAGAAATTGTGTGATGACATCAAGAACATTATACACGAAGAAAGCAAAAGGTCACTAGAAAGACAGGAAAGGAAGAAAAGACCAAAATGGATGTCAGAAGAGACTCTGAAACTTGCCCTTGAATGGGGAGTGGCTAAAGCAAATGAAAGAAATGACAAGATAAAATAGCTGAACAGAAGATTTCAAAGAGCAACTTGAGAAGACAAAGTCAATTATTATAAAGAAATATGCAAAGACATGGAGTTAGAAAGCCAAAAGAGAAGAACATGCTCGGCATTTCTCAAGTCAAAAGAAGTGAAGAAAAATATAAGCCATGACTTGCAATACTGAAAGATTCCATGGGCAAAATGTTGAATGATGCAGGAAACATCAAAAGAAGATGGAAGGAATACATAGTCATAGTACCAAAAAGAACTAGTCAATGTTCATCTACTTCAGGAGGTGGCAGATGATCAAGAACCAATGGTACTGAAGAAGAAGTCAAAGCTACACTGAAAGAAGTGGTGAAAAACAAGGCTCCAAATATTGACAGGATACCCATTGAGATGTTTCAACAAATGGATGCCATGCTGGAGACAGTCACTTGGCTATGCCAGGAAATTTGGGAGACAACTACTTGGCCAACTTACTGGAAGAGATCCATATTGTACCCATTCAAAGAAAGGTAATCCTACGGAATGTGGAAATTATCGAACAGTATCATTAATATCACACGCAAGTAAAATCTTACGGAAGATGATTAAAAAATGGTTGCAGCAGTTTATTGACAGAGAACTTCCAGAAATGCAAGCTGGATTCAGAGGAAAACATGGAATGAGGGATATCATTGCTGACGTCAGATGGATTTTGGCTCAAAGCAAAGAATACCAGAAAGATGTTTACTTGTGTTTTATTGACTATGAAAAAGCATTTGATTGTGTGGATCATAACAAATTGTGGGTAACATTGAGAAGAATGGGAATTCCAGAACACATAATTGTACTCATGAGGAACCTGTACATAGACCAGGAGGCTGTTGTTAGAACAAAACAAAGGGACACTGCATGGTTTAAAATCAGGAAGGGAGTGCATCAGGGTTGTATCCTTTCTCCATGCTTATTCAATTTCTACGCTGAACAAATAATCTGAGAAGCTGAACTATATGACGAAGAACGTGGCATCAGAATTGGAGGAAGAATCATTAACAACATGAGATATGCTGATGACACAACTTTGTTTGCTGAGAGTGAGGATGACTTGAAACACTTACTGATGAAGACTGAAGACTAGAGTCTGCAGTATGGATTACACTTCAATATAAAGAAAATAAAATCCTCACAACTGGACCAATAAGCAGCATCACAATAAATGGAGAAAAGACTGAAGTTGTCAAGAACTTCCTATTACTTGGTTCTACAATCAACGCCAACGGAAGCAGCAGTCAAGATATCAGACAACGTATAGCACTAGGCAAACTGGCTGCAAAAGACCTCTTTCAAGTGCTGAAGAACAAAGATGTTTCCTTGAGGACCACAGTGCGCCTGACATAAGCCATGGCATTTTCAATTGCCTCATGTGCATGTGAGAGCCAGAAAACGAATAAAAAAGACCAAAGAAGAGTTGATGCTTTTGAGTTGTGGTGCTGGGGAAGAATGCTGAAAGTACCGTGACTGCTAAAATAACTAACAAATCTTTCCTGGAGGAAGTGCAGCTGGAATGCTCCTTGGAAGAAAGAATGGCCAGACTTTGTCTCACCTACTTTGGTCATGTTTTAAGAAGAGACCATTCCCTGGAGAAGGATATCATGCTGGATAAAGTTGAAGGTAAACAAAAGAAGGGAAGGTCCTCAAGAAGATGCATTGACACAGTGGCTACAACGATGGTCTCAGGTATAGCCAGGATTATGGAGTTGGCACAGGACTGTGTTTCATTCTGCTGTACACACGGTCACTATGAGTTGGAGATGACTCGATGGCACCTAAAAACAACACAAAGATGTAAATTTTTATGGAAGCAGACTGCCTCCTTTGTCCCCTGGAGCAGCTGGTGAGTTCACACAACTGACCTTTTGGTTAGCAGTCCAATGTTTTAACCACAGTGCCACCAGAGCTCCTACCCTGAAGGGCAGTTCTACTTTGTCACATGGGGTCTTGTAAGTCACAAGTGACTTGATGGAATTCAAGAATAATACCACTATGTGCCAAGTATTGTGCCAACTGCTTTCTACAAATTATCTCACTTAACTATACCAAGAACTCCATGGGTCAACGTTAACATTACTCCCATTTAACAGATAAGGAAGGATCTGAGGCTCACAGTTATTCAAACAGTAAACCTGAATTCAAACCCAGGCTTCCTGAAACCAGACCACACTCTTGGCCATCATTCTATGCTACTATTTCAATGCTAAGTTTTGAACAGCTTAGATCAACACTGGGTGTGGTCACTGGCTAATCCCAGCTAAGTATGTTCTAGACAGGATACAAGAGGTAAATGGACAGTGTCCTTTTCTCCAGAGAAAACTAAGGATTTCTCAGACATTATCTCATAGCTCCTCATCACTGGAAGAAAGAGAGGTGAAAATGTGGAAAAACAACTTTTGGGAGGCACTGATGTGGGGAGAAGAGAGCATCCATATACCAGGGCCACCACTGATGATCTGTGAGGCTGCGGCATGCAGTATAACCCCTTTAAAATGTAGCTATAACCCAAGGAGACCAAAGCTGACCCCACCCCCAATTAGTGTAGAAAGAAAATTTTAGACTGAACATGCTCATTTATGGGAAGGCGTGCAAGAGCCCAGAAACAAAATGGAAAATATTTTCAAGATGTCCCAGTAATTGGAAATTAAGTCAGAGTGGTCAGGAGGAACGAAGTCACCTTCCTAGGGCTCTGTGGGAGATGTATCAACCATCTGGCCACAGGCCTGACAAAACCTTTCAAGGTACTACTTCTGATTCTCCATGCTGCTGAGTTTACCCTGAAAGGAAAGCTGCAGTGGCAAGAACAGAAAAATACAAGATACCAAAGGCTCACTGAACTGTGCTGACGATTTACACCCTGGTGCATCTCTGACTCACTGACTTCCTCAGTGAATTTTTGTGGTTAAGGGAGGATAACAGTTCTGTATTTGGGGAGGCAAAGTGTGAAACGTTTTTACTTCCTTTCTCTACCACCTTCCATTTTCTTCCCTAACCAGGAGATGACTAGGGACTTTGGGCGGTGGCTTCTTTGGACTATGCTGAGTAGAGGGAGCCAAGCACACAAAGGTTGGCACTTCACCCAGAAAACTGCAGGGGTCAGCACAAAGACTTGACACAAATGTCCAAAGATCAGTACCCAACCGCTGAATAAAAACACCTGGGCTGCCCTGCAGCAGCCCCATGACCTCCAGTCAACTCAACCCAACAACATTACTCCATCTTTCTATGTGCTTTTGAAGCAAATCAAAAAAAATCAACACAATATTCTTTTTCTGCCTTCCTTCTTCCCAAAACAAAGTTAACTGATAACTCTCTGTGAAGCAAAAATTAAAGCACTGAATATCTATTTGCAGTTCTCTGTATTAGACCAGCAATGCCATAAAGCAAAAGTTAGATATCATGAAGCAAGAGAAACCATGATCTCAAGGAAGAGCCCAAGGTTCTTTCACATAACTTTAGCCATCACTATCAACAACCCTCCCTTAAAATTGATCTATATGATCTTTTTTTGATTACTCATAATGAGGAACATACATCTATTGTTTCTGCCTGCCCAGAATGCATTCCCCTTTCTACTGGTGGTGGTTGTGGTGGCTGTGGTTGTTATTGTGTGCTGTCAATTCAATTCCAACTCATAGCAACCCTATATGACAGAGAACTATCTGATAGAGTTTCCTAGGCTGTAATCTATATGGGAGCAGATTGGCAGTTTTTTCTCCCGTAAGCTGCTGGTGGGTTTAACCTCTGATCTTTCAGTTAGCAGGCAAGCACTTAATCATCGTGCCACCAGGGCTCCTTTTTCTATTGCTAACACTTGTCAATTACCCTTTGCCCATCTCTGTCTGTGTGGTCAAGTGCAGCGAACTCTACAATTAGCACATGACTTAGGTTTGGCCTATTAGTCACAGTGACCTATTCAGGAATGACATAGGACCTAACCCAGGCCAATTAAAGTCAGCCCCAGGACTTCTGCTGGAAGTGTTAGAAAAGAGGAATACTCTTCTTTGATCAGGTAGCAACTGGCCAGGGTGTAAATCAGGAGCTGCTGGTTTACAAGAGAACTGGTGACACAGTGGTTAAAGTGCTCAGTTGTGAACCTAAAGGTCGGTGGTTCAAAATCACCAGTTGTTCCATAGGAGAAAGACATGGCAGTCTTTTTCCATAAAGATTTACAGATTCAGGAAACCCTCTGGGGCAGTTCTACTCACTCCTACAGGGTTGCTAAGAGTCAGAATCAACTTGACAGCAACAGGTATATCAGTGATACACATACATACTATCCACACTATTTTGGAATGTGTTTTGTTGATGTTTTTTTCAAGGAGCCCTGGCTGTGCAGTAGTTAAAAGCGCTCGACAGCTAACTGAAAGGTCAGCACTAGCCACTAGCCACTCAGAAGAAAAAAGATGTGCCAGTCTGCATCTAATGATTTACAGCTCTGGAAACCCTATGGGTAGTTCTACTATGTCCTATAGGGTCGCTATGAGTCAGAATCAACTTGACAGCAGTGAGTTTGATTCTTCGGATCCTTGCCATTAAGTTCCTGGGTGGTGCAGTTAATGCACTTGGCTGTAAACTGAAAGGCTGGTGGTTCAAGTCCACTCAGAAGTTCCTAGGAATAAAGGTCTAGCAATCTGAAAAACTGGCCACTAAAAATCCCGTGGAGCATAATTCTACTCTGATACACATAGGGTCACAATGAGTCAGAGTCCACTCGACAACTGGTCGTTCTTACTTGTTATCTGTCACAATGAAGAGAATAACTTACCTGAGAACAACGTCAAACAAAGAAATGCTTAAACCAGCAGGTTCAAAATTTAAATTCTAATTCACACACTATTTAAGCTAGTGGACTTGTTTTAAGAGTTGAAATTCCACCTACAGGGAACCAGATGTCTCTATAAAACTGTCTTTCCAATCTAGTTTAGTAAGGTCTCAATTTATATTCTTGGCATGTGAAAAATATCTTTTTCTGGCAGGATATTTATGAATCCTGCACTGTTCATACACTGTCTTATTTGGGTATGTTTTTATTCTTTGGTTGAATTTTTGTTAAATGGATACATTTATTACATATGCATGTTAAAGACTATACAAAATAATATAGTAATTATATTGATAACGACGGGGCCAAATATCCTGGCATTCTAGTATATACGTATGGTTCTTTCAGGGTCAGCAAAAGAGCCAAACTGAAACCAAGAGGATCTCTTCCTTCCTCAGTCAACAACCACCACCCTTGCCTTTCCTCCCCTTATCCCTAAAGCAGTAGCTGCTCTGTAGACTCCTAGCATGACATCAGTTCACTGGTTTACTTTATAAACTTGTAATTTCCTTAAAGGAGATGCTTTTAAAAGGTTTAGTATCTCTATTTCAAAAGGACTTTTAAAAATGATTTTAATTGAGTAAAGCAGCATAATGGATTCATTACCCTGTAATAAAAATCTGAAGAATTCTTCATGGACAAGAACTCCCAATGGAGTAAAATGGAATATAGTGAAATTGACTCTTTCTTGGCTGTTAGCTTCTAAAGCTAACATTTTAACACTTAAGGCAAAATCCGGACAGTGAGAATTTCTCTTGAAAAGCCCTTTAAGCTGCCCATACAGGATAATATACTTTGTTTTGTTTAAATTGTACTGTTGTTGTTGTTGTTGTTAAGTGCCGTCGAGTCGTTTCCGACTCATAGCGACCCCATGCACAGCAGAACGAAACACTGCCCGATCCCGCACCAGCCCCACAATCCCTGCTATACTCGAGCCCATCATCGCAGCCACTGTATCAATCCATCTCGTTGAAGGCCTCCCCCTCTTTCGTCGACCCTCCACCCTACCAAGCATGACATCCTTCTCCAGGGAATGGTCCCTTCTTACAACATGACCAAAATAGGTGAGACGAAGTCTGGCCATTCTTGCTTCCAAGGAGCATTCTGGCTGCACTTCCTCCAGGACAGATCTGTTAGTTCTTTTAGCAGTCTATGGTATTTTCAGCATTCTTCGCCAGCACCACAACTCAAAAGCATCAACTCTTCTTCGGTCTTCCTTATTCATTGTCCAGCTCTCACATGCATACAAGGTGATTGGAAATATCATGGCTTGTGTCAGGCGCACCTTAGTCCTCAAGGAGATATCCTTGCTCCTCAGCACTTGAAACAGTTCCTTCGCAGTTGACTTTCCCAATGCTACACGTCGTCTAATGTCCTGACTGCTGCTTCTGTTGACATCGATTGTAGAACCAAGCAACGTGAATTCCTTGACAACCTCAATCTTCTCTCCATTGATTGTGATGCTGCTCATTGGTCCAGTTGTGAGGATTTTTGTTTTCTTTATGTTGAGATGTAATCCATACTGCAGACTGTATTCTTCAACCTTCATCAGTAGGTGCCTTAAGTCATCCTCACTTTCAGCAAGCAAATTGTACTGTACTGCCTTTCAATAATTTCCAAAGAGTTATTACTCCATACAGTGGTTTTGTCACTTGAACACCAAAGGGACTGCTTGTGTTGAGAGTTCACATTATAAATATATTTTTGTTGTTTGCAGAGTGCATATAGTTTAATTCATTTAAGAAAAATGCATCTATGGTGTACTTTAACTTTTTATTACATTTTCTTAACATTCAGGTGACCAATGACACAAACACTGGAGTTACCTTTAGCCTATAATCCTTTATTAAGCAATTTTAGGCACTGTATATATATTGCCTATATACTACAGATAGCAAGACTATCAGAAACATTTAAAGAACATAAGCAAAAATACCAAACCAGTTACCACTGAACTGATCTTATTCATGGTGACCTGACATGTGTGAGAGTAGAACTGCGCTCCATAGGCTTTTCAACGGCTGTGATTTTTGGAAATAGACTGCTAGGCCTTTCTTCTGAGGTATCTCTGGATGAATTAAAATCATCAAGCCTTCAGTTAGAAGCCAAGAGTCTGACCACAAGCACCACCCAGGGACTCCTCTAAAGAACAAAGCCAAGTTAGCAGAGGTGGACTTGAGGAGGAAATTGGGAGGTATTGCTTAAGGGAAACAGAGTTTCTGGTAAGGATGAGGCAAAAACCTAGTTATGGACAGTGGTGATGATTGTACAAAATGGAAAACATGAAGAAATACCTCTGAACTGTACATATAACAATGGTTGAATGGTGTTTTGATTACCACAAGTGGGATGGCTTTAACAAACAGGAATTTATTCTCTTACAGTTTTCAAGGCTGTAAGTCCAAGTTCAAACTGCCAGGCACTAGGGGCTAGGTGATAGCCCCTCGACCTTGCGCTTCAGCTCTGCCTCTTGCTCCTGGCCCACTGAAGCTAGAGGCATCTCTTCACTCAGGCAGCTGCTAGCTGCTACGGCTGACAAATCCAAGGCTGACAAATGAAAAGGGGCAGTCCCAATATTACCAAACCACATGGCAGGCCATTAATTCAAGTCCATTAAAAGTCCCAAGATTGACAGGGCAACATGGCAGCCGCCGAACAATGACTCGGCTACATGCAGGGGTCAAACGTGCCATCAGCTGGAGACCTTCCTCAAAGTTGCTTCTTATATACTGGAAGCAGCCCATATCTCTAAAGCAGCTACTCAGCTGCTCCAGTAGATACCACCATGAGTAAGTTACCAATCTCACCATGGGGAAAAACTACGTCCAGCTACCTAGCCACTCATCCAGGCCCAATCAAGTTGACACACAACCTACCACAAATGGCAAGTGTCCTGTTACATATATTTTGCCACAATTAAAAATAAAAAATTAAACATAGGGGGTAACTTAAGGACCAGGCAGTGTTTCTTTCTGTTGTACACAGGGATGCTATGAGTCAGAGCCAACTCAATAGCAGCTAACAACAACAACAAACTGTATATTAAAAAAAAAAAAAAAAAGTCTTTAAAAGTGGAGGCGGGTGGGGGAAAGCAAAGCTATGTCAAATTAAAAATATTTATTAACTAACTAAATGTGAGTAAGAGACAGTGACCACATCGTTGTTGTTATGTGCCATCGAGTCGGACCCAACTCATAGCGACCCCTCCTTGGGTTTCCAAGGCAGTATCACTATGGAAGTAGATTGCCCCGTCTTCCTTCTGAGGAGTGGCTTATGGGTTTGAACCGCCAGCCTTCTGGTTAGAAGTCAAGGGCCTTAAGCACTATGCTACCAGAGCTCCTGTGACCACATTAGGACCATTTTATTTGGTAGTTTTCACAGTACTAGCACAGAATCCTTTTTATCAAAATCAATAAATAAAATATTAAGACATTATGCTGAATGAAATAAGTTAATCACAAAAGAACAAACAGTATATGACCTTACTTATATAAAAAGATAAGAACAGGCAAATATATAAAGACCAAAGTTTATTAGTCTTACCAGGGGTGGGAAGAAGGCGGAAGGGGGGCGGGATTAATGGTGGAAAAAAGCACAGGGTTGAAGGTCATCAGTCAAAATGCCTGAATTCTAGAGGCTGGGTTTCCTCATCCAAAAATGATGATAGCAATTATAACTATTAACATATAAAGAGGCTTAATGTTTAGGAAAAATATTTTGTAAATGTTAAATCAGTATATCAAATTATTGCCTTTTAAAAATAAAATACTAAGCAAAAGTTGTATATGGATTAACAACCTTGTCTCATGCAAAGCCCACTTAAGAAGGGATCTTGCCTCCAATTTTCAGACATTAACAAGGAGTTTGGGCATCATTCTGTCAAGATTTAGATATTAGGAGAGCAAAAGAACATTGAGAATTGGAACCCTTCCTGTCTGAAGGCTCTGAGTGGTATCATTTCAGATATTTTTGACAAGAGAACTGAAGGAAAGTTCTACTGCCCATTTGGGTCAGAGACACAGAATTATCCAGATATTCAAAGAAGAATAATTAAAGTACAGAGATAAGATGGATGAATAGAACAGCATAGTAAAGAATGACCAAAATCAATACATACACCCTAAACTTTACCAGAAGCCACCAAGAGAAGTAGCAAACACTAGACATAAAATTGAATGTAGTGATCAAATATAAAATAAGAAAACAAATGTACTCTAAAAATATGCTGCAAAATACAGACGACAAAAGCTAAAAAATATTAACGTTTTGCCTTGTCTAAAATAATCTCTTCAAAACACATTCAGAAGGGGAAGAAAATGATCAGAAGCCTGCAACAAACACAAAAAGGCAGAGAAGCTCCAGGAAGCAGACTTCACATCCTTTGCCGGTGCCCTCCCTACCACCAACACATCCCTCTCAAAAAAGAAAAAAAAAAACACAAAGTCTTTTTTTGGTTGTGTTGCTGGCCTACTTTTGCACATCCACGGAATAAATAACTGTAACTTCATAAAAGTGGGAGGAGGAAGAGAAAAAATGGGAAATAACCACTTTTTCAGGGTATGTAACTGACTAACGCAGTTTATTAGAAGTATTTAATAGTTTTATTTTAATTAAGGAGTTCAAAGTGATTCACTTTATTATTTAACTCTCACTTTTATTCATAATCAATAGGTGCTACTTCCGGTGTTTTTTTGTTTTTAAATAAAAATAATACATGTATATGGGGTAAAAGCAAACTACACAGAAAAATGAAGTTAAAGTCTTTGACCTCTAGCCTTTCTCCCCAAAGATTTCAAGTTGTTAAATATTTTAGTATGATCTCTGGAAAATAAATTATTTCTATACTAGGAAGAGCATGTGCACAAATACTTACAAATATCCTTTTATTTACTCAAATGAGATCATATTACTCAAAAAGATCTGCTTCCACTATGGTCACAGAGCTCTTTCCTACATATATGCAAACCTGTACCATGTATTCTACTATATGGCTGCACCATAATGCAATAAATTGGTCCCATATAAACAAAGCAGTTCAAATAATACCTTGGAATTTTACTTTTATATTTATTTATTTAACAGCCTTTTAAATAATGCTGTGACAAACATCCTTTTTGGTACACAATGCATTTATTTTAGCCCACTCTGATTTGTAAGGGTCTGTTTTCATACTGAAGTTAACTCTCAGCGAACTGGATAAAAACAAAAAAAAAGAAAGAAACAAACCAGTTGTCATCCAGTTGATTCTGAACCACAGTGACCTTATACATGTCAGAGTAGAACTATACTCTATAGGGTTTTCAGTGGCTGATTTTTGGAAGTAAATAAATCTTTCTTCCAAGGTTTCTCTTGGTGGAATTGAACCACCAACTTCTCAGTTTTACTTGAGCACTTAACTATTTGTACCACCCAGTGACTAAAGGGACTTCTGAGGCAGTAACACTTGCAAACAACCCCAAATCAATCCTATATGATAGCTAAAACTTACTGAAATATGGTATAAAGATGAAATATGTTAGTAATTTTATATCCAATATATAGGAACATTTACCATGCTAAGAAAATTCATAGGAAAAATAAAAACACAACAGAAAGGTTTCGGGTCAAACTTTGAATTAAAAAAGAAAAAAAAAAAAGCCCAAAGTATCTTTTAAGGGACTGATAATTATCATCCCTAAGTCTCCTATCCATATGAGAGCTTTCTTTTCCTCAAATATTAGAAGGAAGCCAGTGGGCAGCAACTTGTCTCTGAGCAAATAACCTTCTTAAATAGTCTGTCCACAAAGGGAGATGGGCATGTCTGATGACGGGGAGTGAGCTAGCCAGTCAGGCCCTCCCTGCTTCTGCCTTTCCCCTCTTCTCCATCAAAAGTGAGCTCCCAACCGTCTATCACTGCTTAGTATTGGAAAGCCCCGGTCTCACAAGCAGGAAATGAAATTAACCTCCTTTTTAATATCAGCTCCTTCACATTTCTTCCTCGTCACTCCCCAGAAAGGCTCTCAAATGCTCCCAGAGCGGCCTGGTACTGAATTGAAAAATTTCAGGCTATAGCCTCTCAAGCTTCAGTTTCCTCAAATGCAAAAATGGGGATAATCACTGGACCTACCTCATAGAACCATGTCATAATACATGTGACATTCTTAGCAGAGAAACTGGTGCTCAGTGAAGGTTCAAAAGGTGTCAGCAACTTACATCATCCTCAGCTTCAGTGTTAAAAGATGAGTTTCACAGCAAAGACTGGTCTAGTTCTGACTACCAGAAGAAACAGATTTTTGCTCAGAGATATGATTAAACCTGCTCAAGCTTCCCGCAGTACAGCTAATTAGTTCTAGCCTGGGGCCTTCCCAGCCCAGGAGATAGCAGCTAACAGAGGGCTGCAATGAGGCAAGGACATACCTGAGCAGAAAGGGGCAAAAGGGGTCTCTATGATACAGAAGATAAAATATGGCACCTACTGGCTACTTTCAAGTCCCAAGCAGTTGGAACCATCTAAAATACAGATGCTTTTTTCTTCCTTTGCAATATAATTTTCTTCATAAGCATACTAATTTTATTTACCTTTTTTAAACCACAGTTACTCTGCCTACCAACCAATCAAGAGCTTGCAATACAAAGCCCAGCACCAAACGAAAAAACCAAACCCAATGCCATCAAGTTGATTCTTACTCATAGTGACCCTATAGAACAGGGTAGAACTGCCTCATAGGGTTTCCAAAGCTGTAACTTTATGGAAGCAGACTACCTCATCTTTCTCCCATGGAGCAGCTGGTGGGTTTGAATTGCTGACATTTTTACCAGCTGGATGCCTTAGAGCCCAGCACAGTTCCTTGTAAATTATAGGTGCTAAAGAGAAACAGTCATGTCTTAAGCTATTTTCATCCACCTCAGAATATGTATCAAATAAACAGACCCATCACAGCAAATATCATTACAATGGGCATCTCTAAAAAGATTATTTTTTAGTCTATACTTTAGATTGGGCAATTAATTCCATAGAGATACGGCCTCAGAAACTCAAAGAGGGGGTCACTATGAGTCGAATCAACTCAACTGCACTGAGTTTGGTTTTTTGGTTTTTATTTTTAGTCTTCAAGGAGCTCTGGTAGCACAGAGCCTAAGGCATCTGACTGCTAACCAGAAGGTTGGTAATTCAAACTCACCAGCCACTCTGCGGAAGCAAGACTGGACAACGTACTTCCATAAAGATTTATCGCCTCAGAGACCCAACAGGGGTCGCTATGAGTCAGAATCAACTCGATGGCAGTGGGTTTAGTTTTTTGGTTTTTAGTTCTCAAGTGCACTTAAAATTTAATATAAGAAACTTCCAATATCACCTAAAGAATTTCGTATAGAAACTTAAAAGTTCACCAAAATATGGGCTTGAACCTGGATTTTATACTCACAGAATCACACTTTAAAAGGTTTCATATAACGAAAAATATCCATATCCTGAAAAATGGCTAATTTAATATTTCACTCATTCATTCAAGACTTGGTTGAGCACTACCGTCTCCAAAACCCCCTTCCAGAGAGAATTTCACATCTCTCCTTTGCTCATCCATAACTTAAAGAAACTTCTATCAGTAGGTTACTATTATGGATGTCACTAGTGAGTGATGGATGGTCCTTGTTCTGACCTGTACCTCATTCATTCCCACTTCTTCTGGTAACATCACCTAAATTCTCCTTTGGGAACCACCCCTCCCCAAATGCCAGTCTCTGTGGTGCTACCCTCTTCTTACCCATGTAACCCTGATCTGGCCAATCAGCATATCCTATCATCCCCTCCCTGCCCACACTGATTGACTCAAGGATAGGCATATGACCCATTTCTAAGACTTTTATTGGAACTATTGGGAAAAAATTGGGTCACCTCACTAAACTAATGCAAGGGTGGTGCAAGCTTGGGGCCACAAGTAAGAATGGCTGGTGGTCACACACGCAGAGAGGCTACTTGGGGGTAAAGCTGAGAGACGAAAGCAAAAAGAGAGAGTCTACTCAGTGGCATCCCTAAGGGGGTACAGGGAATATGGACCACATCTGGTACTGTCAGAGGAGGTAATAACCAAAATGACACGAGGGTTGGCAGTGGTAGCAGCAGTGGCAGTGGGCAGGCCAACACTGCAGGTAGAGGGGCCACCAGGGCAATGGCATCACTAGGGTTGGTGTCACCCATCACCCAGTGTGGTAATTCATCACCATCTGTCTACCACTCCCACCCTGCACCCCATCCCTCTTACTCCTGGTCACTCATTAGGGTGCAAGTGGGCAGGCCACAGGGCTTGCCACTGGATGGTGAGGAGGACAGTCTCTGCCTTGGCCAGTGGGAGAGGGAAGGTGCTGTGGGGAGCCAAAGGGGGCTGGGAGAGGTGGGGTTGTGCAGCACTCAGCCCTTAATAGGGTTCAGGGCCAGGCCATTCCATCCATGGTAGGGGGATGACACCATGAATTACCTCACTAGTGACACCACTGAGTCTACCCACGAAATTTTTAGCTACAAGAGCCCAAAATGTCCCTTTTTTCCCAAGAGCTGGTTTCTGGCACTTGTACACAAACTTGCTCATTAATACAACATTGCTCCATTTATTTGCTTACATGTCCCTTTCACTTTACTAGATCATAAGCCCCTGACAGGCAGAAACTATGTTCTGTTGTCTTTCTAGCCCCACAACCTCAAAGAAGGCCTGACTCAAGGGTGCTGGATATGTGTGCAGCAAGCACTGTGCTACAACCAACTCTCCTATTTAACAATTGCTTTATACAACTCCTGCTCATCAGTTTAAAGTTACCAACTGAATCTGAAATAAGTACCAAACTGTGGGCTATTGATATACACTGATGTATTTGTCCCCTTCATGTACCAAAAAACAATTCAATTGTTAACTCAATATATACTCCAACCTCAACATATCAAGAACCAAAAAAAGCCACCAAAGTTTCCTAAACAGTGTCACTGAAACACCATCACCTGAAAAGAGCAAAGTAACTATAGCAGGAAGGCAATGTAAGTAGAGGAAACAGCTTCCCAGTGGTACCTGTGTACCTCAGCTGCAGAGGGACCATGACACCTGAGGGCACATGTGCATGTCTCTAAAGAGGCGATTCATAGCTTCATTACTTTCTCAAAGGGCTCTGAGATTCCAGAAAAAATTTCTAGGGAGTACACTGAACATGTCTGGAATTTCATTTCTCTTCATTTGCTAATTCAGTTAAGAGAAAGTGACCCATGACTCAAAAAAGACAAGAAATAATGCACCTGGGGCTCATTTACCCCACAGAAGATAAAGCCTGCGAGGAACAAGCCAGCATAAAATCAAGCTTTATTTATTTGTCTAAATCGACCTCTGATGGTAGGGGGAATAATTTCTTAAGAGTAACTGCCTCTACTGGGACTAATGAGAAGTAGCCAGTAAATGCCCTGCTGAGTAAAAAGAGCTCCATCTTCACCCTGCCAAAAGCCTGTGGATCCATAAAGGTTTCATCATAAAATGTCCAGCCCACCTGAAATGAGGGAATGGTGCTATTTTATTATAATAGTGGAAACAAGGAACCTAATTAACTTTCATTTAAAATGAGACTGATTAAATATTATGGCATAAGATAATTACATCAGCATGATTCATTAAACAAATATTTATTGAGCACCTATTATGTGCCAGCACTCTGTTGGGAAAGAGAGAGATAACAGCAAATCAAAGAGGTCTAGTGATGTGCTTAGGTGACCTAAACTCATTAACAGAGTGAGATTTCTGTGACTACCATAAGAAGAATACAAAAAAGCAAAAGAGCATGTGAAGCACAATCCCACTAATATAACATACAATAAACACACCTACAATACATATATGTGTTACCATAGGTGTACAAAACAATGGATAAAGTACAATCCTATTAATGTTACTACATATGCATAATACATATGCATATGGAAGGAAAGTCACTAAAATGTTACCTGGGGTTATCTCTGTTGTTGTTGTTGTTGTTGTTGTTAGGTGCTGTCAAGTCAATTTCGACTCACAGCAACCCCATGTGACAGAGTTGAACTGCCTCATAGAATTTTCTAGACTGTAATCTTTATGGGAGTTTGCTGGGTAGGTTCAAACTGCCAACCTTGAGATTAGCAGTCTAGCTCTTAACCCTTGCACCAATGTTAGCAGTTATCTCTAGAAGCTGAGAATTTGAGCAATTATTCTTCTCTTTTTTATACCATTTCCATATTATATGGATTTTGAAGAGTGAGCATATTTACTATTAATTTGTTTTTAAAAAAATGTTAATATTTGACACAGAAAAACACTTGGAGATTCTAATGTCATTTTTTGAGGGAGGAGAGTCTGAAAAGGTACAGGCTTTTATTTTTAATAATCGAATTAAAACTGCTCACTCAAAAAGCACTGTGTAGTATAACAATGGATTCGAGTACTGGCTCTCATACCAGATGGTCCTGGTTCAAATTTTACCTCTGCCACTTACAGCTATGTGACTTTAGATAAATTACTTAATCTCTTTATGCCTTAGTTTCCAAAATTTTTAAATGCAGATACTAAGAAGACCTACCTTACAGTGAGTTAATAATATAGGGAATGAGGATAGAGGAAAATGAGGAGGTAAAGCTGCTCCAGATAGATTATGCATGAATAAGCCTCTTTTGAAACACCTCTGAGTGCCAGCCTCATTCACACTCTTCTGGGCTTTCTTTGAATCCATTCCTCTAACAGCAGCAAGATCCACGAAAAGCTTCTATAAAACTCTTGCTCATCACTGATCCCATCAGTTTACCCATCCAGCGGCCAATATAACCCATATCCATGCACCACCCCCTCTTATCTCCAAATCCACAAAAATGTTACTTCCCCAGCTTTGAAGGTCCTCTGTTCTCTAACAAACTGGACTTTTCAACTCTCTGTGCTCCTCATTAAGTTTTATCCAAATAGATCCCCCTGGTTCTAATTAGTGTTTTCTATCTTATTCTACGTGTATGTCAGTGCTTATACTGGTTTCAAAACACACTAATATTTCAGGCATATCCTTCTTCCCTACCACATCCACCTTAAAACTCATATTCATATTTGTGTTCTTAGAAAACCAACCATTCACCCAGCTCACCAATCCATCTACCCATCCATCATCAATCCTTTAGTGAATAATAATAAGCCAAACATTGTATTGGGTTCTAAGCCAGCATTCAAACAAAGCTAGAAATAAGTGAGTGGTAAAAAATACATAGAAATTAAATCCAAAATACAAATCTCCCCATGTTTATCTGCTACAGATTATACCAGATATTTCATTCTCTACTAAAATTTATCGAAACTTGTTTCATTTAGGCAAGTCTATATGAATTGTACCATGACAAATTTGAAACTGTACTTTTGGGATTTTGTTTTGCTTTTTTTTTGTTTTGTTTTCATATCCCTTAACCTCCGTTCAGATTTCCTGTCAATAGTTTTCAAGCCAAATAAACAGGAATCCACTGTGTACTGTATGAACAGGGTTGCTTTTGGCTTTTATAATGAGGGGGAAAAAAAAAACAGTTGTAAAAGCCAAGACTCTGTATGTGAAGTTTTAGATCATCTGCATTGTTGGAGGGTAATATATGACTGATACTAAGCATCTTTACAGCCTTAATCTTTTTCTAGCTATGGGCCGCCAGCCAAAAGATCCTCAAGGGAAGATTCTCAAGAGCTTTTTCCTTGTTTGACTAACAAGCCTGAATGGGGGCAGGTTTTTTCTTTTTTGTAATCTCTGGATAATAAAGCTATTTATGTATAAAGAATTGTTTCTACTTGAGTGATGAAAGAAGGCACATACACCCCAAAATAGGCAAGCCAGATGAACCAGATGTTAAAGAGACAGTGGGTACAACTTTGTGCATAATTATAGAAATTGTTTAACATTTAATACCTGAATATCTTACTTACAAACAGATAAATTATGTCAAAATAATTTTACATATTCATGCATTATAAAGAGGCTGTTAGGCCTAGAATACCTACAGTGTTTCTTTACAAACAATTAAATGTCTAATACAGAGGAAAACAGAAAGCTGACATGTTCCAAGTTGTTGCTGATTAAAAAAACAATCAGAAGCCAAGAAAAAAAAAGCACAATTAAATTATAATGATCTCTGAAATGGACCTAAGGATCTATGACAAATTAAAATAAAGCAAATCTGCAATTATAAAGTTTAAATGGATTTGGTATGTCTGGTTTTAAATTTTTTGTTTTCACTAAAAAGAAATCTGAACTGCTAGACTGTTTCCACATAGGATACCAGGCAATTATAGTAAAACATGTGGTATTAAAATATCGCCCTTTCCCCTTAAGGATGAATAATCAGGAGATCAAGATATACCAAAAAATGACAAGAATGGAACTTAAATAAGCTTTCTAAACTTAAGCATCTCCTCCCCCATACCCACCATGAATCCAGTCATATCCTCTTTAAACCTATTGTATTTATTTAGTACTTTTCTTTGATTCACTTTCATTATTTATCAAATTATTTTTAAAAAATAAAATAAATGTATTTGTGACTACCATAAACTACTATAACTTGCTATATATCCATCCACTACTAGTTAATTCTGACTTGAAGCGTCCCATAGGGTTTCTAAGTCTGTAAATCTTTACAGATGCTGTGCTGCCTCATCTTTCTCCTGGGGAGAGGCTCCAGTGAGTTCAAACCTCCAAGTTTTGGTTAGCAGCCAAGCGCTTTAATCACTGAGGCACCAGTGCTCTACTTACTATATAAGGGAACACTGGAGATAAATAGAATGGAAAAAAAATTATATTGTTAAATTCTAGCTAGATACTTTTGCTTGCTAAAGCTTCTGAGCTACTGGCCTGTTCTGTTTTTAAAAAGGATGTTAACAACCACTAAACCGTGAAGACATGTGTCGTAGTTAAGGTGACAGGTCAACTTGGCTGGGTCTGGTTTTGAGTGGCTGGGCAGCTGGATATAGTTATTCCCCATAATGAGACTGATAATCAACTCCATGGTGGAATCTCTGTGAGCAGCTGAGTAGCTGCCTTAGGGATGCTGTCTGCTTCCAGTATATAAGATGATGCTTTGAGAACAGTCATGGAGATTTTTGGCATGCTTGGATCCCTCATTCAGCTGAGTCTTCATTCAGCAGCCTGCCATGTTGCTTGTGAATCTTGGGACTGTTCCTGGACTTGAACTAGTGGCCTGCCGTGTTGCTTGATAATCTTGGGACTATGCCATTTTACTTATCAGCCCTGAGTTTGTCAGCCTCAGCATCCAGTAACTAGCTGCCTGAGTTAAAAGACACCTCCAGCTCCAGTGGGCCAGAAGTAAGAGGCAGAGCTGAAGGCCAAGGTCGAGGCACCTTCAGCCAGCCCTTAGAGCTTTGAACTCAGACTTCTACCCTCTTAAACTGTAAGAGAATAAATCCCTGCTTACTAAAGTCATCCACTTGTGTGTGATATTTCTGTTACAGCAGCACTAGAGAACCAAAACAACATAGTGCCTAAGGCACGTGACTGCTAACCAGAAGGCTGGCAGTTCAAATCCACCAGCCACTCCTCGGAAGGAAGATTGGGCAATCTACTTCCATAGTGATACTGCCTCAGAAACTCAAGAAGGGGTCGCTATGAGTCGGATCTGACTCGATGGCACATAACAACAACTACAACCAAAGTACCAAAGGGAGACTTTCTTCTCAATGGTATCACAAAACTTAAAAAAGAACAGAAAGGGAATTCGAGGATGCATTCCTAAGCCACCTAAAATCAGCTCATGTACAGTGGTATAGGTTCCACACTTATGGAAATTCAGATGTGATAGTGTGCTGCTGAGACCCAGCCACTATGATAGTGTTGTGTGCCCTCCAGGAGACAGAGGACCTTTTGAAAGCCATCCAGCGTAAGCAGGTGAAGCATGGTGGTTTAAAGGGCTTGTCCAAATCTGTAGTTTAAATTAATGTTAGCAGTTTTCATATAAGGCATTTTCTCTCTCCTGTTCCTTTCTTCCTTGCATTTTGGAGAGTTTGGTTTCTATTTTTAGTGATTTGCTTTGTAGCATGCAGAACAGCAATTTTTCTGTGAGGTTGGCATGATGAAGAAAACACTACAGAAGACAGTCCAATATTGGCACACACTTCCTTCTCTCTTTGTGAGGACTCAGGACCAAGTGGAGGCACCAACAGAAAAACAGTTTTAACGGCATTCATAATACACTGCAGAAGAGAGTGTGCTTATATACACAGCTTGCTCTCAGGAATAGGGGTGGGTGGGATGACTTCTGCTCTACTTGGAATTTTACGTCTCCCAGCTTCCCAGCAAAGTTCTGAACCTGCTGGTTTCAATTTGTACCAGTCTTTTAATTTTTCAGAATGCTTTCAAATACCTGATCTCATTTTATCTATATGCCTTCTATTGGCGTGTGAAGTGTAATTAAGAAAATAAGTATTAAGTAAAAGTATGTGTAAATATTTGGCCTCCCGATTGCAAACAGAAATAACTTGGTTTATCCTCAACACTGCTTCCTTCCATTAGTGTGGATAATAAAGTGTTGACTGTGGGCACATTTAATTGTTAAACCTCTTCAGAAAAGCGCTACATATTACAAGGCTTTCATTTTTTCATACTTTGTAATCTGATAATTTCATTGCCAAGAAAAAGAATTCCAAGTTCACAATGGGGAAAAAAAAAAAAAAAAGAGCAATGCATAGAAGACAATCCTTTATTACTTAATTATCTTTTAAAATGAGAATAATCTATATTTTCACATATAGGCCTACAGAATTGCTCCAGCAACTCTCTGAATGCTGATGCTGCTATTACAACCATAAATATCAAATGCAGAAAAATGCTTATGAATAGAAAAGATATGAGAGTGTATGCATG
>NW_006921643.1:10120699-10125806 GCF_000298275.1 Orycteropus afer afer | reverse complement strand
TATACACACACACACACACATATACATACGCACTAAAACCCAGAGAAGGACATAGGAAAATGAAGCAGCTGCTGTTAGGTTAGTGGATTTTTAAAATATTTTTTCTTAATGACCAGAATTACTAGTTGGATAGAGACTGATGGAACCCCCAAGACTATGATCCCAGGTTACCCTTTGGGCCTAGAAATGGACTGGCTCTCAGCCCAACAGTAGAAATTTCTACATTCAGAACACCTACCCCAGGGCAATGCACCCACCTAGGGAGATGCAACCTTAGATCAATCAGCCATGAAACATTAGAGGGACAGCACTCATATATAGGGAAAGCTAGATAGGAATGCATAGATAAGAAGGGCACAGGGAGGGGCTAGTCTCAGGGAGACTTTTTTTTTTATGGTTTTTTATGGTTGCGGATGGTAAACAGGGCCATGGAATCGAATGTTCATTAATTGTTGAATGTAAAATAAATCCGCTTTGTAAATTTGCACACCAAACGTAATATATATATATATTTTTCCCCTCAGTGTTCTTTTAGTGCTACAGTATTTTTATAAGGAATAAAACTCAGAAGAAAGAAAAAAGTTAACCATGTATATATAAAAGTGGCAGTAAGACAAAGTCATCCCCAATTATAGACAGAAGTAAATATGAATTTTAATAAAGTTGTTAACCTTCAAGGTTATAAGAAGCTAGTATCAATTTAACTCTTGACCATGTAGCAACCCTACATACCACAGAACAAAACATTGCCTGGTCCTGCTCTATCTTCATAATCATTGCTATGTTTGAGTCCACTGCTACAACCACTATGTCAATCCATGTCATTGAGGGTCTTCCTCTCTTTCACCGATCCTCTACTTTTCTAAGCATGATGCCTTTCTAGAACTAGGGAATGGTCCCTCCTAATAACATGTCCAAAGTAAATGTGTAGCAGGAGAAAGAGACCCCAGATTCTAACATGTTCTATAGACCCTTTTATTAAGCCTTAGAACAAAGACAATCATCCAGGATGATATGCTATCCATGAAGTGAGTCAAATATATTGAGATAAGATATATTTTACAGATGAACTTGCATTCCTACTTTAAGGTGTGAAGCCTAACCACAGGCCAAGTTGTTGTTATGTGCTCATAGCGACCTTATGCACAACAGAACGAGACACTGCCTGGTCCTGTGACAACCTCACTATCCCTACTATACCTGAACCCATCACTGCAGCCACCGTGTCTATCCATCTCATTGAGGGCCTTTCCCTCTTTCATTGACCCTCCACTTTACCAAGCATGACATCCTTCTCCAGATAATGGTCCCTTCAGACAAAATGACCAAAGTAGGTGAGACGAAGCCTAGCCATTCTCACTTCCAAAGAGCATTCCGGCTGCACTTCTTCCAGGACAGATCTTTTAGTCTTTTAGCAGTCCATAGTACTTTCAGCATTCTTGGCTAACACACAACTCAAAAGCATCAACTCTTCTTTGATCTTCCTTATTCATTGTCCAGCTCTCACAGGCATATGAGGCGACTGAAAATACCATGGCTTAGGTCAGGTGCAGCCTAGTCTTCAAGGAGATATCTTTGCTCTTCAGCACTTGAAAGGGATCTTTTGCAACAGATTTGCCCAATGTGATACATTTTTTGATGTCCTGACTGATGCTTCCACTGGAGTTGATTGTAGAACCAAATAATATGAAGTCTTTGACAACTTCAATCTTTTCTCCATTTATCATGATGCTTTTATTGGTCTAGTTGTGAGGATTTTGTTTTCTTTATGTTGAGGCGTAATCCATATTATAGACTGTAGTCTTTAATTTTCATCAGTAAGTGCACTAAGTCATCCTCACTTTCAGCAAGCAATGCTGTGTCGTCTGTGTATTGCAGGTTATTAATAAGTCTTCCTCCAATACTGATGCCACATTCTTCTTCATATAGTACAGCTTCTTGGATTGTTTGCTCAGCATACAAGTTGAATAAGTATGGTAATAGGATACAACCCTGATGCACTCCCCTCCTGATTTTAAACCATGCAGTATCCCCTTGTTCTGTTTGAACAACAGCTTCCTAGTCTATGTACAGGTTCCTCAAGAGTACAATTAAGTGTCCTGGAATTCTCATTCTTCTCAAAGTTATCCATAATTTGTTATGATCCACAAAATTGAATGCCTTTGTACAGTCAATAAAACACAAGTAAACATCTTTCTGGTATTCTGGTACACCTTTTTGGTACAGACCAAGTAGTTATTTCAATATGGCCTGCTTCATTCTTGCCCTCATAAGATAATCATTGAAGACTGGGTGTTACAGTGAAGCACAGTGAAGAAATTAAATGGTGCCCAACTATCAAAAAGGATAATGTCTGGGTTCTTAAAAGCTTGTCCTAAAACAAGCAGCCATCTTCATCAGTCAGTCAGTGCAGAAGAAAGCTCACCAACCTAAGTGTGATCAAAGGATTTAAAATAAAATCCATGATCAGAGAACGGAATGTATTAGAACTTAAATTCTGACACACTTGGGTTGTGGAAGGCTGTGGTCCACAGTGGGAGCCTTAACTCCATTTTGAGTCTTGACATAAGTTCAGATGCCATTTGAGTTCCTTCTGACCTTAAAACCAACATTGTGGTTATGCATAGACAAGTTCTAGGACAAAAGTAGAAAGTAGCAGTTTGGCCCTGGGAAGAGTGTGGTTGAAAATAGAATATGCTCACACAAAAAACTAGTGAAGTTGCCTGGGAGTGTCTATTTAATTAAAATTAAGGTTGGGGTCCTGGTATTATCTTGTAGCCTTGTAGCTATGTCTCAGACTGCATGGTCATGAATCTTATCTGGACCACCACATAGCCAGGTAGTCATGCCCCCGAACCAATCCTATAATCATTTTTCATCTTCATTTACGTATGTATCCCAATAATGATCCTTTCCCCACTTCTGTAGTCCCAGTTACAACAGTGCTGAATTGATCTGCCATCAATCATACTTTTGCGATGATTTCCTTTGTTTCCAATCATATATAAGTAGCCTCATGGTCATGCCTCAGTGGACTCCCTTCAGCTTTCTGTACTGTGTACATGTTGATGGTTTCCCTCATCCTGGACTGTTTTGTCCTTATTCTGTCCAAGGCTTAATAAAAGGGTCTGTATCTAGAACATGTTTGAATCTGGGGTCTCTTTTCCCCTACTACACGTGAGATGAACTTTTTCTTCTCTTCTAAGGAGCATTCTTGTTGTACCTCCAAGCAAGATGTGTTCGTTCTTCTGGCAGTCCACTCAATATGCTTCCCCAACACCATAATTCAAAAGCATCAATTCTTCTTTGGACTTCCTTAATCATTATCCAACTTTCTCACACACATAGAGGTGACTGAAATACTACAGCTTGGCTCAGGTGCTTCTAAGTCCTCAGTGTGACATCTTTGCTCCTTTACATTTTAAAGAGGTGTCTTGCAGCAGATCCATCCAATGTAATAGTTACTCTGCTGTTTTAAGAAATTCCAGCCTGCCACTTGAACTATTTCAATTCCTGATTTGCCCTTTGGCAATTGGGATAAGAATGGATACATGAATACATAATGTATACATGAGAATCATCTTGTTAAAGTATAGATTCTGATTCAGTACATGTGGGGTAGAAACACAAATTCTCAGCAGGAGGTCAAATAGGAACACACTGGTTGGAAGCCCTGCCTTTAAAATACAGTTTCTTCCTCTTCCTCTGCTATCAACAATCACTTCTTGCTACCATCAGGTTGTTCCAGATGCCTTATTTGGGAACACTTTCAGCTGTGACAATCAGGCTTTGGCTCTGCCTCTTCTATGCAATCAAGTACACCGGTTTTGTGAGTTATTGCTACCTAGATGTAATTTCCATTACTAGACCCTTGGAATATAAAAATAGACCAAAACAAAAACCAAACTCACTGCCGTCAAGTAGGATCAGACTCATGGTGACCCCTCCTTAGGTTTCCGAGGCAATATCACTATGGAAGTAGATTGCCCAACCTTCCTTCTGAGGAGTGGCTGGTGCGTTTGAACTGCCAGCCTTCTGGTTAGCAGTCAAATGCCTTAGGCACTACACCACCAGAGCTCTTAAAACTAGACCAGCTCCATCTAATTGCCTACCCTCTTTATTTCACAGATGTTGACAGTTTGGCCACCTGGTAAGTTTGGAGTGCAAAAGTTTGGCCACCTGATCGGTTTGGAGTGCTAAGCAGAATTCTGAAGACAGCTCCCCCAAAACTTCTGCTCACTGGTTATTCAATCACACTAGTGTGAAAACTGCTGTGATGTCTACCTTGAGCATTTGGTCTTTCAAGGTCTATCTTTATTAAGACCAAATTGACAACAGCAATTTGAAAGATCAAGTAGGAAACCTAGGGGACAATGAGCTTGTTAATGGGGAAGGAACAACTCAGAAAGGAGAGTGAGAATGGTTGTACAACTCAAAGAATGTAATCAATGTCACTGAATTGGGCATGTAAAAATTGTTAAACTGGTATATGTTTTGCTATGGTGGCATAGTGCCTAAGGCATCTGACTGCTAACCAGAGGGCTGGCGGTTCAAATCCAGCAGCCATTCTTCGGAAGGAAAATTGGGCAATCAACTTCTGTAGTGATATCATCTCGGAAACCCAAGGAGGGGTCTCTATGAGTCGGATCCAACTCGACAGCAGTGCTTGGTTTGGCTTTGGTTTTGCTATGTATATTCTCAGTTAACAACAAAATAAGTATTTTAAAAACATTAAAATAAATAAAAATACATTAAATAATTGAAAAATAAAAACTGTCAAGACATTTTTTCAGATGTAATTAAAGTTCCAAGTGAGTTGACTTTAAGATACAGAGATTATCTGGGTGGGCCTAATCTAATCACACAAGCCTTTTAAAAAACAAGTTTTCTCTAGTTGGTAGCAGAAGGGGAAATCAGAGAGATTCAGAGTATGAGAAAGATTGGACAAGCTGTTGTTGGCTTGAGTGAAGAGGTCTTGTGACAAGGAATACCAGTGCAAAAACGACAAGGAGGCCACATGTTCTGACCTCCTCTAATGCTACAAGAGGAAGACAGGATTACCAGCAGTAACCCAAGGCCTATTCCTACAAGGCCAGACATGCTGCCT
>NW_006921643.1:10113689-10120138 GCF_000298275.1 Orycteropus afer afer | reverse complement strand
TTTACAAAGACTTATGGGTAGAAAAGCCACACTAAGTAATTTACTACACCACAACCAGACTGCCTCTAAAAGCTGAGAGCAGGATGATATAGCCAGCAAGGAATCAAGAACTTCAGTCCTACAACCACAAGAACTTGGGTTGTTTTAAGCCACTCAGTTTGTGGTTAACTTGCTACACAGCAACAGAAAACTAATACATTGGATAAAGTGGTTATCTGATTAAGTAAGCCAAATGACATGGTGGCTGCAGCAATGGGCTCAGGTATAGTAGGGATCGTGAGGCTGGCACAGGACCAGGCCAGTGTTTTGTTCTGTTGTACATAAGGTTGCTATGAGTCGGAGACGACTCTATGGCACAGAACACCATGCCAAATGATGATGAAACAAATGAGTAAGTGACCTTCTTACACATGTCCATAATAGTATTCCACAATGAAAAAAGGATAAATTTAAAAGCCAGAAGCCCTAGGTTCTAGTCCTGGTTCTACTACTACCTACTTTTGTGACCACAGGGAATTCACCTCCCTTCTCCGGACCAATCTTCTTCTATACATGACATGATTGTTAAGGTCTCTTCTAGCTCTGACAGTCTATGTACGTAATTATTCCTTATTACATTGGAAAATTGAACTAAAAACAAGCATGCACATTTTTTCTATATATATTTAATTTGCAAATGGCACTTATTTTTTTCCAGTATATCGGCATACCTGTATTTTAAGGATATTTTTAAGAATGCCTGCAGAACAAGAATCTGCTTATACTGCTTATTTTAAATATATTCCATATATGATTGGTGCATTATTAATTTTTTTAGTTCTAGTTCTAATAGCACCTCAGAAGTTTTTCAGTCTTGCAGGTAACTAAATGTTTAGGCTTTTTACACAACTTATCTCTACATAAAAGCTGCATCAAAAAGTATATGTGAACTGCTGTATGGAAAGTGAATTTGCTCTGTAAATCTTCATCCAAATCACAATAAAAAAAAATACTACAGAAAACTGGCTATCTCTTGAGAAAATAGAAATCAATTTAAACACTCCCACTGAAGGTTAATATAAATAAGAGAGGTAATGTGTAAGAAAATCAAGCCATGAAAACGAAGAGAAAGTAGAAATAAATATTTTGTTTAATCTATAAAAAATGGGGAGGGAATAAAGAGCATAATATCATTAAAAAAAAAAAAAAAAAAAAAGCTGTATCAACATAATCCTAAAACTTGTTTAAAGCATAATCTGGTTGTAAATCGGTAGAGGGATGGTGTGGAAGGTGTATCAAAACACGTGACTTAAAACCCGCAAAAAAAGTTCCTTGAATAAAGTGACTGTATATGCTGGGGGTTGGAGAGCTCTGTTCAAATGATCATACCTGTCCTTTGAATTTTTCACTAATTTGTTTTTAAAACAAACAGAAAAAAAGCCCTTACACACACCCCATTCTGCTACTTCCAATGTACTCATATTACGTTAAAGTTGCAAGTCATTCTGAACAGAAACATCATGTGACAAAAATTTGGAGAGTATTTCAAAAGTTGATGCCGCAGTTCAAGTTCCTCTGAAGACTGGAAACCTGAGCAGGAGCAAAAGGTAATGTGTGAACGTGGGAGAAGCTGGACAGGGCTAGAGTGATAGGGAGAAAGAAAGAGGGAAAGGGGTTAGAGGGCAAAGAGAAAGATCTGCAGTGTTTTGATAGGAACACATTTCCTAAGCAATGTGATTGCTAAATTCTCTGTACTTAAGTTGAACAAGGCCACCTCTAAAAAGGAACAAGGACTGAGTCACCATTGCATTAAGACTACTAGAGTACTTTCTATCAAATGCAGTGCTCACCGTTAAGCAAGAAGAGGCTTCCCAGTACAGGGCAGCAGAGACTAAGGACAGAGCAGCACAGGAGTCTAGTGCAAAGCAGAAAAGAGGCTCTCCTTGGTGAGAAGGATGTAGAAATCTGTACCAAAACCCACTCCCTATCATACCTAGATTAGTGTGCCGGAAAGAGGGCCTCATTACCATGGCATAATTGGTACAAAAACAAAGCCACAAAGTGAATCCTGCAATATGAGGACCAATATTTTGTAGTCCAAAGGTGGTCCTGGGCAGGAGGGGGTGGGAGACTTGACTGGAAGTCTACTTTGAATGAAATAACAATCAAAATAAGATTCCTTTCATTTATATTTAAATGAGATTTAAGTTATTTTAACTATGTAAAAAAAACCTTAAAAGAATAAATTAAGTGTTGATATGAGATGTAATTTTTCCTATAGGATTTTAAGACAGTCCAATCAGACTCTTTAAATTCATCTTTAACAGCACTATCAAAATGATAGTCATTTTTGCAAAAATAAATGAAGACCTCATCAATTTTCCTAAGGTCCACTGGTAATCCTTTGACTCAAATCATCTCCTTTCAAGTATCTATCAAGTCATCATCCTAGTTTCTTTTTCTCTTCATCCATTGTTAACTGTCAGGTCCACTTTTGTCCATGACAATGCACACGATCAAAGAACTCAAAGATCGCATCCATGGGCTTCATAATATCCCATATCTTTTATAAAATTAATAATTTATCTTTCTCATGCTTTTGAGTGTTTATCAGCCCTTCAGAGAAAGACAAAGACACAGACAAGATGGCCTAAAACAAATTACAATGTTAAGCAGGCAAGACTGTTTGAGTAGTGACTAATTTTATTAGTGGTTAGTCATCAATTAATGTTTTCATTTAATCATAACTTCTGCCTCCCTAGGTAAACTCATGTAACTTCAGGGATTCAGGTAATAACAGCAGATAAACATGGACCCCTTACCCTCCATAATTATATGTAAAACCAGGCATGGCTTCATTATAGAGTGTGGCTTTAAGCATTCTCAACTAATCCTCTATTGTCTTCAAAAGTCCTGCGTAAAAGAAGCCCTCTAAAGATTGTTCTAAAGAAATAATTGGTCTGGCTGGGCTCCACTCATTGCTGCAGCCAACAATCTGGCATTCTGACTGAGCAAAGCCAAATAAGCAGCAAGTGTTGCAAGAATTCACTCCAGTTGTGCTACATGTTGAATAGGGACATAAGAGGCATCCTGGCCAAAGGGACAGCCTATAAGGACACTAACATCTGGAACTGGCCAGTGTCTACTTCCATTTTCCATTTCTATTGAAGACCAATAAAGTCTCTTGGTGTTAACAACCTAAACAAAGTTCTTGATAAAAAAAAAAATTACAAAATGTCTTCTCAGCCATTCCTTGGAAAGCTTTCCCATATAGAGTCCATAGTAGTCACTCGATTTTAGAAGGGATCTCTGAACACCTCCCAAAAAGACCTCCTGCTCTGTCATTTTCCTATATAGTCACCCGAGCCAATCACAGCACATCACTAGTTTACATATATTGTATTTCCTTGATCCTAAAACAGTTTTTCTTTTTTTCTAAAATTCAAGTATATCTTATAACCCTTATTTATATTTAATAAAATATTCCCTTCTTGTTTCCCAAAACTGGTTATTAACTTCATGGTGAGCCTGAGAATTGGGGGCATTTAAGCAATACAGGAATTGGTCCACTGTCAGACATCTCAGTAAGTAAGTATACTGCATGTCCCAAAACAAACGTAAGACGGACACTTCAATGTTCCATAAAGACACAAGTTAGCATCAAAACACCTGAATCACATGTGAGTCATAGTCCTATCACCACTGGACACTAGTCAAGTTCATATACTTAACCTCTACTGAGTGCTACTATGTGCCAGACACTATGCTAGAAAATGTTAATGATTTAGCCAGGAAATTGGCAAGTTCCCCAGAGGGGAGGGTGTAGAGATCCTGGATGGGAAGCTAGGTCACCTGGACTAAAAAGGAAGCAGAGTGTTTTGAGACAAAAAGAAAGTGGAGAGCTGAAGAGAAAATAGGACCAACCAAAATAATCGAGAAGGGCTAGGGCTCAGAGGGGAGGGTAATTCATCAACTCATTAGGAAACATATTTATGACACAGAGGCGAGTTAATCTTGGGAATTTTCAATTACAAGAACAAAAGGGCTCCACCAGAAGCCAAAGGCGTGGGCATAGTCTCAGCCAAAACACTGGGCTTCTCAGGACACCTTAGGAGCAAAGAAGAAAGCACAGCCTGGTCTAAACTCTACGTTAGGTGAATACAGTAAGAAATCCTCAGGAAAATGACCTACATGGGACCTAACATTCTTTTATCTCACAGGAAAAAATGGAATTAACAGATCTTGGCTAATGTCTAGTAGTCTTTAACAATACCCAAACAAGGCCTGGATGCCCTTTCCCAGAGATGGGCTATAAGACTGGAAAATACAATGTTTGCAAATCCTTTGCTAAAATACATCTTTTGCTTAGACAGCACACTTGCTTGCCTTGTACCATTTATGAAAGGATATGGGAATTTGCCCCGTGGTGGCCCAAGGAAAACAAAGAGTTATAATCTGATACCACCAGAAATCCAGGTCTGAAGAAAATGTTTCTAGCATTGATTCAAGAAAATGATTCTGCACAGATCATATCGACTGAGACTCTGCTCAAAGTATTCTCTTGTGACAAACTGATAAAGATCTGTGGCCTCATCCTATACAACCAGTTGAAGAAATCTACCCTTAAGCAGGCTTATGCATCTTCTAGGGAATATATGTTATCGGGAAAAGGGGACAGTTAAACTCTTGTGGCTGGTCTCCTATCAACTGGAGCTCTTTAAGTTCCACTTATCCAAAACAGCAAAAGAATGAAAGAACAATACTGTCCATACAGGAGAAGCTGTCTTAATTTTTGGCAAGTCTCAAAATAGTGAACTAGCACCACACAGACAGTATCCTCCAGGCTGAGCCCTTGAAGAACTACCCAATTAGAAAAGGAGGTGGTGAAATAAGCAGGTACTTAAAATAGACCACTGAAAGCTCCAACCAAATCTACGAGAAATGAGACTGTGAAGCTATAAATGCACCACATCTATGTGTATTGGGGCACGAAGACTTCTCTGCATGGAGCTTTCGAAATGAGAAAATATTCAGTTTAGAACTAACAAATGCAGTGCACAGGGTAGGCTGGCAAAGGGTACCACAAGAGAAGGAAAAAAGGAAACTATTTATGTCAAGGGCAGGTGCCCTGATCTGTTTGTCAACTTCCCCAGCACCTATACAGTGGCTGGTGTGTAGCATATACTCAATAAATGTTCCCTGAATTGAATTCTAGAGACTCTCAAGTGTCACTGAATGGGAGCGGCAGCGGGAATCCAGTGAGGCAAACTCCTCCATGATATGGGATATTCATCTGTCACACTAGACCATAGCACAACTTAAATGCACTAGCCTTTTAAAGTACACTAGCGATGTTAAAAAATACATAACAGCCAACTGCCAAAGGAGTAATGGGAGTCCAGCAACGACTAAGCTCCTAGGAGCAAATAACTGTTTCTACCTTCAAATAACAGAATAATGGCGCATAGAACAAAGTCAGGATCTTTTTTGCTTTTTGTTTTTTAAGAACTTTTCACTTTTCAAGCAACAGTTGCCCCCCTCCTCCGCCAAGGAACCAAGGCTTTCTTCTTTCTACTCACAGGTATATCACAATGTCTATATGGTACTCTGAAGGAGATAAGAAAGCAACCTCCAAGTAAACACCACAACAAATTTGAGTACATTTGACTTAAAACAACAGAAAAAGAAACATACTCAGAACAGGGAGCTCCCCAATCATAGGCATCACTCACAGGGAGTGCTGGCAGCAAAGATGGCATACAACACCTCTAAAATGCAGGTGTCGGGAAATGGAAATCACTGCAACACACCATACCACTGACACATGCACTCCTCTCCTCGTTTTCTCATCCCCAACCCAGCAGATGTAGAAATAACTCCTGAACGAACAGCCAACACAGTAGGACCTGGCTCTCCCCAAGCAAGGACCCTCAACTAGTCTTCATGGCCAGATCTTAGTCAAAAGATCTGGATTCATGTCTCAGAGCTGGAAGGAGCCTCAAAGACTAATAATAAGATCCTAACGATTAATATACTACTACCCTAACAAGCCCCTCTATTTTTCAAGTTCTGAAGGTGAACTAACTTGCCCAAAGTTCACAGTTAGCTGGTAACAGAGCTGAGATTAGAACTCAGTCTAAGTCTAAAACTGGCCCTCCTTCCACTACTCCAAAGTGATGCATATTGGTGCTAAGGCCCAAATGAGCAACAAATGTGGGGGCAGAGTTGGTGCCACCCCTCTTCTTCTTTTACATTTCTAGTCTTGGATATTCTAAAACCAGTGACTATTTTGAGAGAAAGGCTTGTTTTGTTCTCCCAAATATCTTTCCCTGGAGTAACAACTACACAAAAAAACAAACCAAACCCGATTCCGGCTTCCAGCAAGATGGCGGACTAGGCAGAAGGATTGCAAAGACCCTCTTCAAAAAAGAAAAGGGAAACCAATTAACACAGACACAGAAGATAATCTT
>NW_006921643.1:10064255-10106505 GCF_000298275.1 Orycteropus afer afer | reverse complement strand
TCACCCAAATCAAAATAAAATTTAAAAAAATAAAACCAAACCCACTGCCATTGAGTTGATTCCAACTCAGAGCAATCCCCATTGGTCTCAAGGCAATAAATCTTTACAGAATTAGACTGCCCAGTCTTGCTTCCTCGGAGTGGCTGGTAGGGCTGAACCATCAACCTCTGGTTAGCTATCAGACGGCTTAGGCACTGTGCTACCAGAGGTTACCATAAGCATAATTTGGTTTCGGTGTACAATCTCTTCCAACAGACACTATCCTTCCACATGACCAACCCGATATCCCTGAAGCAGTTTTCTTTTCTATATGTAACTCATGTTGCCATCTCTGTTGTCTACTTTATTTGAGAAAGAGCCTCACTAATCTAAATGGGCATCAATCATATTTCTGATAACCAAACCAAAACACCAAACTCACTGCCATGGAGTCAAATCCGACTCACAGCGACCCCTCCTTGGTTTTCCAAGGCAGTATCACTACGAAATTAATTAATTTGAACCACCAGCCTCCCGGTTAGCAGTCAAATGCCTTAGGCACTACACCACCAGAGCTCCCATAAATTTCTGATAAGTTTAACTAAAACAAGTGTAGATTCACAGATCTTTTTATAACCCTGAGATTGACTTTCTTGGTCAATGACTCAAATTGGATGCCACTGCAGGAAACATAGTATATCAATAACAATAATGGAACCAAACAAGAAATCTAACACACAAGGATAAGGGATTAGTAAAAAGGATTTAAGGATCTCTTTGAACTGGGAACAGAAACTAAAAAGGAAAGGAATTGTTCAGGAAAAAGAAAACGCAGCACCAATACTACTATTTCTTACAAGCAAAATTGTTTAAACGATACTCAGAAAGTTTAAAAAAAAAAAATCACACCACTGGTCTGATTTTAATTGCTAATTGTGGCAGTGGCAGCTCTGGTAACATAGTGCCTAAGGCACTTGACTGCTAACCAGAAGGCTGGCAGTTCAAACCCACCAACCACCCCTCGGAAGGAAGGTTAGGCAATATATTTCCGTAGTGATACCACCTCAGAAACCCAAGGAGGGATCGCTATGAGTCAGGTCCGACTCCACTGCACATAACAACAACAATCATGGCAGTCACAAAAAGGAAAGCACAAGCTTTAATTAAAATAACATAAATATCATTAGTATCAATCTGATGTGGGAACACAACAGTCAGACTGAAAACATCCCTTAGACGCATCTCATTCTCTGCCCGCCAGGATCCTACCCCACCCCACCTTGACATATGCACACTTCAGTTTGTCTTCTGTATAATTCATCTGTGAAAGAAATTATGTTGTATTTTGTCTCTGGGCAATCTCAAAAGTACAAGCAGACAGCAGACATACACACTTAGCATGGAAGCCTTCCAGAGCCCTTTTCAATTTACAGGTGGGTGCAGAAGAAACAATACACCATTGTTTTACTAGGCATTATAACTGAGAGCCCTCCTCAGATAAACTCCAAATATTTATTCTCATGAAACTGCAAGGTCCACAGTTAGCACTTTTTTAGCATTGGGGCACAGATCCTTTGACAAACTAATAGATCTTACAAACATTTCTTCTTAGCATACATGGGTATACAAACATTTTGCATGCAACTTCAGAAAGTTCAAAGACAGTATCACTTTGCCCCTCCTCAGGCCATTCTCTGGATCCCAGAGTGAGAACCTTGGCTCACAAATCAGTGAAACCTATTCAAGTTCCAGTCACCCACTCTCTCCTCGCTCTTCAAACTTGCCCTTTGTGTCTAAGTTCTCTGTACCAATCCAATTTTGATTCTGATGAATACAAAGACAAAGTCAACTACATGGTAGTCCGTTTAGAAAACTGTACTGGATACTGAATAGTCTTGAGAAATGAACAGCTCTTAGCCTTCAAAAACTAACTGATTCAAATTGGGTAGTATTGGCTATAACCATAGAATAGCACAAAGGACAATATTCATTATGATTGACTTTTTAAAGCTACAGAGATGGTAGAGGTATTGGGTGTGGTGGGAATAACACAGCTGTAGTCCTAAACCTGCTGCAATGGCGGACTGTTTGTAGACAGGAATATTATTAACCACTTGGCCTCTAAGCCCTTTGTAACAAAGACAGGTCAGTATTGCACCCACTCCTAAGCAACCACAATCCTGTCTTACAAGGTTCTTCAACTCTCTGGAAATTAAACTGCAAAATCTCAATAAAACATTTCTATACTTTCTTACTATACTGTTACCATATTGACATAAAATTATCAAAATTGACCTGACGATTTCACAATCACATTTCCCTCTACTTTTTTAGTCCTATTTATAATTATTATTATTATTATTATTATTATTATTGGAGCTCTGGTGGTGTAGTGCCTAGGGCATTTGACTGCTAACCAGAAGGCTGGCGGTTCAAACCCACTAGCTAGTCCTCGGAAGGAAAACTGTGCAATCTACTTCCATAGAGATACCGCCTTGGAAACTCAAGGAGGGTTACTTTTTCAGTTTATTATTATTATTATTATGCTTTATTGTTTTATATATTCCTCCAAGTTCTGCTCCAAAAAACAAAGTATCACACCTGAAGGAGCACTCGTGGCACAGTGGTTAAGAGCTAGGCTGCTAACTGAAAGATTGGCAGTTCAAACCCACCAGCCACTCCACAGAAGAAAAATATGGCAGTCTGATTCAGTAAAGATTTACAGCCTTGGAAACTCTATAGGACAGTTCTACTCTGCCCTAAAGGGTCGCTATGAATCGGAATTGACTTGACAGCAACAAGTTTGGTTATTGTTTTATATCATAGTTAGGTTTCTCTGAATCATAGCTCCATTGCCTGAAACTAACCCAAAAAGCAGTCAGTATAGAGTCAGGATAGGTCTTGCTACTCTCTAGACAATGACGTGATAGATATGCAGGCATATATAAAATCTAAAAATCTCTGGGATTCACTGTCAATTGGAGGAGTAATTGAACTGATGTGAGACAATGTATTATCTCCTGCAATCTGGTAGGCATTATTTCCCTTCCCATTTTACAGTTAGATAAACTGAGGCCCAGATAAATTAGGTAATTGTTCAAAGTCCTATAACAGAATCAAGATTCAAACTCAGCCTGACTGACACCAAAGCTCATGCATTTAAACCCTTTGCTCCTGCAATGGAGTGAACTAAGATAACAGAGATCCGCTTACATACAGAATGAAACCCAACTGTGGACTTTTGCATGTTCTCCGTTGTACCCAATCACTGTAGGTTTGTGTACGTATGCAAATGTGTATGCATACATGTATACACACACAAACTTTTCTCTTTTTTTAGGGGATATATTTTTAGTGCTTTAGATAAAGGGCTGAAATAAAGGAACACCTCAGGAGACAGGAGGCTAGAATCAACCTTTATCTATTGTCTTAGTTCACTAGTTCTGCTATAACAGAAATACCACAGGTAGATGGTTCTAACAAACACGAGTTTCTTTTACAGTTTAGGGGCTATAAGTCCAAATTCAGAGTGTTGGCTCTAGGGGCTCGATGAAAGAGCCTTGACTTTGGGCTTCAACTCTGCCTCTTGCTCTAGGCCCGCTGGAGCTGGATATTTCTTCTAACTCACACAGCTGCTGGCTACTGAAGATGACAAACCCAAGATTTTCAGGTAAAATGGCACAAACTTAAGATCAGCAGGCAACACACCAGGCCACTACTTCAAGTCCAGGAACAAACTCAAGATCAGCAGGCAACATGACAGGCCACTGGTTCAAGTCCAAAAACTGAAGATAAAGACTGAACCAAATGTAGGATCCTTTCTATATATATTGGAAGCATGCCACATCCCGAAGGCAACTCTCCTACAACTGATTAAACGGCCCACAACAAGATTCTACCATAAAAGTGATTACATCATGTCCAATCTCATCTTGAGGAATAACTACATCCAGCTGCCAAGCCACTCAAAATCACAGCCCAGTCAAGTGGTCACACAATCTTAACTATCACATCTATCAAGCTTAGCCTCTTTAGCACAGCTGCAAGGAGGCTGGTGGGCCAATGTGACCTCCAGGAACCAAAGCTCTGACTACAACTATGTGCCTTCTGCAAATTGAAAGAGAACTGGTAGATGGTAATATTTTAAAATATATATAACATCCACAGGTATATGCAAATATAAAACTATAAATCCTAATTTCACTATTGGTGCTAGAAGCTGTACACAACAGTTGAAAGATCATATACTCTTCATCCAGGATCCTGGGAGCTCTAATAAGCTTTCAGAGCTGAGATGTTCCCTAGTGCAGCACACAGGTTTCTGCCATACATCAACATCATTAAGAAAAGGAGTAGGAATAGTGAGCAACATAGAAATGAAGATAGTCAATTCAAAGCCTGTAGCTAAGAAGAGAAATGCATCTCTGGGCACTCTTTCTTTTACATGCATTCACTGAACAAAAACTTACTGAGCATAGATAGTAAGTATGATCTGTGATCTTGGCCAAGGGCTGTTTGAGAGTCTGGGAAACAAAGTCATCCTTGCCTTCATGAATTTCTATTTATAGTGGCCTGATAATGACCAGAATCCAAAATATTCATCATGGAAGTGAACTAAAAGAACTCAATTGTAGATCAGGTAACAGAACCCCACTTAATTCATTACCTCCAAGTTAATTCAATAAATGAGTGCTTATTTTGTTTGATAGCACTGTACTAAGGATCATATGTAGAAAATATTAAAGACACAAAAGACAAGATTGATTCCTGCCCTCAGTTAAGTTGTCATCTTCCTGGGATGACAACATATGGAGATGTGAAGTAGGTGGAGAAATAGTGAAAGTGTCTATCCAGATACTCGTCATTGCCAACAAATACTTTTCAGCAAGGTAGTTTCAAGGGAGAAAATTTTAAAATATTCCAATATATTTCAATGCTAGGCATTCATAAATAAATAAAACACCTCCACTTACCCTAAAAATGCTGATGATTGCCTCAGTCCAGCTATCATAAAGCTCTTAAGTTTATGGTAAAAATAAAACTAATTATCAATGATTAATTACAATAGAACATATTTCTAACCTGAAGAATTTCAGCTTAGTTTCTGGTTCTTTCCCCCTTTTTCTTTTTTTGCTGTGAAAAGTAAAGAGGTGAAAAGTAAGGTGAGAGAGTTGGGAGTGAGGAGCTAAAGGATAGGGGAACAGGGGAGACTCACTTTTCTAGGCATTGAGTCAAGACCACACAGCATGAGGATGCAAGGGCAGCTGGCTAGAGCTGGCTGTGCTCCTTCTGCTCTGCCTTTGGCTGTGACCACTAGACCTCACGTCTACCCTGTTTTCCAGATGAGCCAAAGGGAAGGTTTGTAAGCCAGAGCAGAAAACAGTTTTGCTTTTAGGATGTGTTTACTTGTTCTGATGTTTTCTTCCAGGGTCACAGGGCAAGATACAACTAAAGAGAATGCAGTAACACTGGCATCATGAGGCCTCCTGATTTGCCCCTAATTCAGCAAACCCAAAGATAATTTTTCAAAAGTGCTTATTTTGTTCCACATCTCACCAAAAACACCTAATTCACAGACTTCCTAATATTCAAGATCCCTCCATGACCTTCTGGCATCATATTTGTCCAAATGTCACCCTTGACTTGATCACTAACAAATGTAACAACTTTCTGGATTTTAAGGTGTAAAAGAAAGCTGCAGATATCGACATAAGAGCCAGTTCGATCATTCTTCAAATGAACAAAGTCACTAAAAAGATCCTTCTCTTATGGACTGATTTTCCCACAGAGAAAAAAAATTGAAGCTAATCCAACAATAATCTCTGTTCCCATGAATCAATGCCATAATATCTAGCAGAGAGAGGACCAACAGTAATTAGGGCTGCTGCTAGAGGTGGGAGGTCATACCATGGAATGTCTATTAAGATCGCATTATGGTCTCAAATGTTATTAAACCAACAACTACAGTATAGATTATAAACATAGTAAAATGCACAAGGAAGATGACATGATACGAGTACATCATATAGAAGAGAAGAAATAGATACAATATAAGGAAGGCTATAAGAAGAAATAGATGTAATATAAGGAAGTCTATAAATGAGAATGAATATAATAATATAGCAGAGAACCGTTGGACAAAGACAAACACAAGCAATTTTACTGTGGTAAAGTATGTATTATTACCTACATGGGAAGAGGATATTGACAAGAGCCTTCAAATACACTCCAAGATGGGAACAGACAAAAGACTAATGGCAGATTTCTATTACCTGGCATTTGCTGGCGGTAATGTTTCATTAAAAAGCAAAGCCTGTAACTTCCAACTATTCCAAATTTTTTAAAAAACTAAGGAGATATGACAACTAAATACAATGTGTAATCTTACATTGGATCCTGGACCAGAAAAAAATGTAAAAATGGGGCAACTGGCAAAAGTGGAGTTCTATAAAATAGGTAATAAATTATATCAGTGTTCATTTTCTGGTTGGGTTATTGCACTCAAGCTATGTAACATATTAGTATTTGAAGAATCTGGGTGAATGGTATTCTAGAACTCTTTATCCTGTTTTTGCAACATCTTGTGAGATTGAAATGATTTCAAAATGAAAAGTAAAAAAAAAAAATTTTAAAAAAGAGAACGTGCACACTCACACATACAACCAGCAGTGCTGATAAGCTGTTGACTTGTCAAACTGTCACTCCTCTCAGATGAACTCTTAAGTAGCCCCTAATTCTGATTCAAATAAGGAATTGGTGATAGAAACTTCCAGAAAGCATGTTTGGTAGTAGTTAACCTAGGCCACAAAAAACAAAGGAAGTTCTAGAAACCTCTAGAAAATACAAAACCATGTATAGAGTTAAAAAAATGGGAAGGCAACAGAACGATGATTCTCTCTGGACTAGGTACAGAGAGTAGCAAGCATCTGTCTTCACTTCTCACTGCCATTGAGTCAATTCCAACTCATGATGACCCCATGTGTTTCAGAGTAGAACTGTATTCCATCAAGTTTTTCTTGGCTCCCTGGGTAGTGCAAATGGTTAAGCACTCAACTATGAGCCAAAAGGTAGGCAATTCAAACCCACCCAGAGGCCTGGTGATCTAATTCCAAAAGCTCACAGCCTTGAAATGCTTATGTAACAGTTGTACTCTGTACACATAGGGTCCCTATGAGTCAGAATCAACTTGATGGCAACCAACAACCACATCATGAACTTGAATGGTCAAAAAAAAAGTTTACCATGGACACTGGGAGGAGGTAACTATGGGGAGGAAGTGGGAGGGGAGCTGCTGTATTGTAAATTTTGGTCAATGACATGAGACAAAGTATATGTGAACTGCTGTATGAAAAGTGAATTTACTCTGTAAATCTTCACCCAAATCCTAAAAAAAAAAAAAAAGTTTACCTTTATTTTCATTAACATTTAACAGAAATTCAGCATTTCACTCAACTATGAATGTGGTCAACAACCCCAAGTAATAATAGCAGTACTTGACTTTGTCACCAATAGTAATCACTGATATTTCCATGTGACATTACTGCTGTTTCAGATGAAATATCATTTACACTATTATTTCAAAATTACAGGAGTTACCAGACCTGCCAATATAACTTATTATTTGATGAGACAATAAAGAAGCTTTGGAGTATAGCATTAACTTTTCTAAAGAATTTGGTCTTTGTTCCAGGTTTCTGGGAGATAGTTTATAAATAGTTAGCATTTTCCCAGGGATTGGAGTCTTTGTTATTCATAGAGGGACTTCAGACCCAAGTACTGTGATGGTTAAGTTTGTGTGTCAACATGGCTGGGCCATGATTTTCAGGGGTTTGGTAGTTATGAGTAGTCATGCCCCATGATAAGATCTGACATAATGAAATCACCTCCATGATGAGTTCTGCTATGTATGATCAGTCAATCAGCTAAAAGGGAGTTTCCTTGGTGGTATGGCCTGCTTCCAATATATATGGACATTCTGGAAAAGTTCTCTGGCTTTTTGCTCAATCTAAATCCTGCATCTGGCTAATCATCTTACCTTCAGTTCTCTGGACTTGAACCAATGACCTGCCTTTGTTGTTGTTGTTGTTATTATGTGCTGTTGAGTTACTTCTAGAAATCCTATGTACAACAGAAGAAAAAACTGCACAGACCTGTGCCTGCTTCACAATCCTTGCTTTGCTTGAGCCCATGGTCACAGTCACTGTGGAATCCATTTCATTGAGTGTTTTCTCCTTTTTTGCTGACCTTCTATTTTACCGAACATGATATCCTTCTCCAGAGACTGATCCCTTCTTATGACATAACAAAAATTGTTGTTGTTGTTGTTGTTGTTGTTGTTAGGTGCTGTCAAATTGGCGCTGACTCATAGCAACCCTATGTACAACAAAACAAAACAATGCCTGGTCATGTGCCATCCTCACAATACTTGCTATACTTGAGCCCTCATTGCATCTAATGTGTTAATCCATCTTGTTGGGGGTCTTCCCCTTTTTTGCTGATCTTCTACCTTACCAAACATGATGTGGTTTTCCAGGTACTGGTTCCTTCTGACCACATGACCAAAGTAGGTGAGATGAAGTCTGGCCATTCTAGATTCTCAGGAGCATTCATCCAGGACAGATCTGTTCATTCTTCTGGCTGTCCATGGTATTTTCAGCATTCTTCACCAACACTGCAATTCAAAGGCATCAACTCTTTTTCAGTCTTCCTTATACACTGTCCAGCTTTCACACACATATGAGGTGACTGGAACTATCATGTCTTGGGTTAGGCACATGTCAGTCTTCAGAGTGACATCTTTGCTCCTTAACACCTTAAAGAGGACTTCTACAGCAGATTTGCTCAGTGCAACAATGCCTGGTTTCTTGACTGTTGTTTCCATGGGTGTTGATTGTGTATCCAAGTAAAATGAAATCCAGGACAACTTCAATCTTTCCTCCATTTATCATGATGTTGCTTATTGGTCCAGTTGTGAAGATTTTTGTTTTCTGTATGAAGAGGTGTAATCCACACTGAAGACTGTAGTCTTTGACCTGCATCAGTTAAGGGCTTCAAGTCATCTTCACTTTCAGCACTCAAGGTGATGTCTCTGCAAATTGCAGGCTGTTAATGAGTCTTCTTCCAATCCTGATGCTGCTTTCTTCTTCAAATAGTCCAAATAGTCCAGCTTCTCAGATTATGTGCTCAGCATACAGATTGAATAAGTGTGGTGAAGAGACATAATCCCGACACGCACCCTTCCTGATTTTAAACGATGCAGTATCCTCTTGTTCTGTTCGAAGGACTGCCTCTTGGTCTATGTACAGGTTCCTCATGAATACAATTAAGTCTTCTCGAATTCCCATTCTTTGCAATGTTGGACAAAAGTTATTATGATACACATAATAAATATGTATCAAAAGATTTTTCATAGTTAATAAAACACAGGTAAACATCTTTCTGATATTCTTTGCTTTCAGCCAAGATCCATCTGACATCAGCAATGATATCCCTCATGCCACATCCTCTTCTGAATACAGCTTGCATTTCTGGAAGTTCCTTGTCAATATACTGCTGCAACCCTTTTAGAATTATCTTCAGCAAAATTTTACTTATGTGTGATGTTAATGATAGTGTTCGATAATATCCACATTCTGTTGGATGACCCTTCTTTGGAACGGGTACAAATACTGATCTCTTCCAGTCAGTTGGCCATGTAGCCATCTTCCAAATTTCCTGGCATAAACAAGTTAAGTGCCTCCAGCACTGCATCCATTTGTTGAAGCATGAAGATCAAGAACTGCAGACTTCAGTATGGATACACCACAACATAAAGAAAACAATTTGCTCTTCTTCACTTCAATGGGTATTCTGGCAATTCCTGGAGCCTTGTTTCCCCCTAATTCTTTCAACGTAGCGTGGACTTCTCCCTTCAATACCATTGGTTCTTGATCACATGCCACCTCCTGAAATTGTTGTTGTTATGTGCCATCAAGTCGGACCCAACTCATAGTGACCCCTCCTTGAGTTTCCGAGGCAGTATCACTACGGAAGTAGACTGCCCAACCTTCTTTCCACGAAGTGGCTGGTGGGTTTGAACTGCCAGACTTCTGGTTAGCAGTCAAGTGCCTTAAGTTGGACATAAACCAATTATTTTTGGTACAGTGACTGTGTATATTCCTTCCATCTTCTTTTGATGGTGCTGGCATGATTCAGTATTTTGCCCATGGAATCCTACAGTATGGTAACCTGGGACTTGAATTTTTTCCTCAGTTCTTTCAGCTTAAGAAATCTCAAACGTGTTCTTTCCTTTCGGTTTTCTAACTCCAGGTCTTTGCACATTTCATTGTAATAATTGACTTTGTCTTCTCGAGCTGCTCTTTGTAATCTTCTATTGAGCTCTTTAATGTTGTCATTTCTACCATTCACTTTAGCGACTCTCCATTCAAGAGCATGTTTCAGAGTTTCTTCTGACACCCATTTTCATCTTGTCTTCCTTTCCTGTCTTTTTAACAACCATTTGCTTTTTTCATATATGATGTTCTTGCTGTCATCCCACAATGCATCTGGTTTGTGGTCACTGATGTTGAGTGCATCAAATCTATTCTTCAGGTGGTCTCTAAATTCAGGTGGCATATAATCAATGTCATATTTTGGCTCTCATGGGCTTGTTTTAATTTTCTTCAGCTTCAACTTCAACTTGCGTATGAGCAATTGATGGTCTGTTCCACAGACAGCACATGGCCTTGTTTTTACTGAAGATACTGAGCAAAGTAAGTGAGATGAAGTCTAACCATTCTTGCTTCCAAGAATATTCCAGATGCACTTATTTCCAAGACAGACTTGTTCATTGTTCTGGCAGTCCAGGGTATTTTTAGTACTCTTCACCAACATCATAATTCAAAGGCATCAACTCTTCTTCAGCCTTCCTTATTCATTGTCCAGCTTTCACACACATGAGGCGACTAAAATACCATGGCTTGGGTTAGGTATACCTTAGTCTTCAAAGAGACATCTTTGCTCTTCAGCACCTTAAAGAGATTATTTTGCAACATATTGCCCAGTGCAACAGGTCTGATTTCTTGCCTACTGCTTCCATGGGTGTTGATTGTGAATTCAAGTAAAATGAAATCCCTGATAACTTCAATCTTTTTTCCATTTATCATGATGTTGCTTATTTGTCTAGTTCGGAGTATTTTTGTTTTCTTTATGTTGTGGTGTATTCATACTGAAGTCTGCAGTTCTTGATCTTCATCAATAAGTGCTTTAAGTCATCCTCACTTTCAGCAAAACAAGTTGTATCATCTGCACATTACAAGTTGTTAATGAGTCTTCCTTCAATCCTGATGCCATGTTCTTCTTCATACAGTTCAGCCTCTTGGATTATTTGCTCAGCATAGAGATCGAATAATTATGGTGAAAGGACACAACCTTGACACACACTCTTCTTTTTAAACCATTCAGTATACCCTTGTTCTGTTCAAACAACAACAGGCCATGTTGCTTGCTAATCTTGGGACTGATGCCTTTATAGCCTGTAAGTCAACAGCCTGCTATCTTACCTGCTGATCTTAGATGTGTCAGCCTCCACAACCAGCAGCCTGCTGTACTTCCTACCAATCTTGAGTTCATCAGCCGCTGCTACGTTAGTCAGGAGAAGTCTCCAGCCTAATGTTTGACCCACGGACTTGGGACTTGCTAGCCTCTACCACTGCATGAGCCATTTTCTTGAGATAAATCTCTGTAGAAATATCTCTCTCTCTCTGCTCCTCTAGACAACCAAGCCTGAGACACCTAATAGGTTCTACTAATGAGGTAACTCTTGCGTAGGGGTGGCCAGGCCAGAAAGATCTACCATATGATATAGCCTGACTTCAGAGAGGGAGGCTAGAGGTTAAATTCAACCAGGTGGGCAATCATTCAATCAATCATGCTACATAATGAAATCCTCTGGATACTGAAGCTCAGAGAGCTTCCTGGATGGTGAAAGACATTTGTGCCTGGGACATTAATGCATCCCTTTGTGGGAAATGGAAGTTTTGTGTTGGGGATCCTCCAGGTCTAACTCTATGAGTATCTTCAGTTGTATCCTTTTTGCTAAAATAAAACTATAATTGTAAATATAGCACTTTCCTGAGTTCTAAGAGTTCTCATTTGTGTGTGTGCACGTACTTCTGTACAATTATATTCCATGTATTGGTTCACACAGCCAACATACATCTTGCCAATGAAGATACATCTGTTCCATCACCACAAAAGAATTTCATGTTACCTCTTTACAGCTACATCTCCCCATCCCACTTCCACTGTCCCTATCCACTGGAAACTTCTAAGCTATTCTCCGTTTCTTTAACTTTGTCATGTCAAGACTGCTATAAAATGAAAGCATGCATTATGAAATCATTTGAGATTGGCTGTTTTCATTCAGAATAATGCCTCTGAGATCCATCCAGTTGTTGAGTGCATCAACAGTTCATTTATTTTTATTGCTGAGTGCTGCTATTTCATTGTATGGATATTCCACAGCAGATTTAACTATTCATCCACTGAAGATGATTTGTGTTGTTCACAGTTCAGAGCTAGTATTAAAAAAAAAAAAAGCTGCTTCAAACATTGTATAAATTTTTGTGTGAATGTAAGCTTTCATTTCTCTGGGATAAGTGCCCCAAAACAACTGGTAGGTCATAAGGTTAAATAGAGGTGTAGTTTTATTAGAAATTGCCAAGGGATTTTCCTGAGTGGCTGTATTATTTCACATTCCCACCAGCATGTATAAGAGACCCAGTATCTCTACATCCTCATTAACATTTAGTATTACCACTATTCTTTTAATTTTATTAATTCTGATAGGTGTGTATCTCATTATGGTTGTACTTTGCATTTTCCTAATGGCTAAAGGTGTTGAACATCTTTTCATGTGTTTCTCCATGGCAGTATGTCCTCTTTGGTGAAATGTTTTGTGTCTTTCATCCAAGTTCTAATTGGATTGTTTATTTTTTAACTCTTGAGTTTTGAGAGTTCTTTATACATTCTGTATTTAATCGCTTGTTAGACATACGCTTTGCAAATATTTTCTTCCATCCTGTAGCTTGTTTTTTCATGTTCCTATCAGGGTCTGTAGCAGAACAAAAGTTTCTAATTCTGATGAAGAACAATTAATCTTTTTATTTTACAGATCATGCTTTTGGTGTCATGTCTAAAACTCTCTACCTAGCAGATCTGGGTCTTATGTGTTCTTCTTAAAGTTGTACAGTTTTATGTTTTCCATTTAAATCTATGATCCATTTTGAATTAACTTTTGTATAAGATGTGAGGTTTAAATTGAAGTTCATTTTCTGCCTATGGATGTTCATTGTTCTAGTACCATATGTTGAAAAGATTATCCATCCTTCCTCCATTGAATAGTTTTTGCACCTTCATCAAAAACCAACTGAGTGTATTTGTATGGTTCTATTCTGTATTATTTATTCTGTTTCATTTATCTATGTTTCTACTCCTGTTAATACTATAAGCTTGATTATTTATAAAAGAAGTCTTAAATTGGATAGAGTGATTTCTTCCACTTTATTGTTCTTTTTAAAAATTGTTTTAGCTATTCTAGTTCCTTTGCCTTTCCATACAAATTTTAGAATAAGCTTGTCTGAACCTTGCCCTTGAGCAGAGAATTGCTAAAGCAAATGGAAGAAATGAAAAGGTAAAAGAGCTGAACAGAAGATTTCAAAGAGCAGCTCGAGTAGACAAAGCCAATTACTATAATGAAATGTGCAAAGACCTGGAGTCTGAAAACCAAAAAGGAAGAACACACTCAGCATTTCTCAAACTGAAAGAACTGAAGAAAAAATTTAAGCCTCGAGTTGCAATATTGAGAGATTCTATAGGCAAAATATTGAATGATGCAGGAAACATCAAGAGAAGATGGCAGGAATACACAGAGTCACTGTACCAAAAAGAACTGATCAATCTTCATCCATTTCAAGAAGTGGCATATGATCTAGAACCAATGGTAATGAAGGAAGAAGTCAAAGCTGCAATGAAAGAACTGGCAAAGAACAAGGCTCCGGGAATTGATGGCACACCAATTGAGATATTTCAACAAACAGATGCCCCATTGGAGGCACTCACTCAGTTATGCCAAGAGATTTGGAGGACAGCTACCTGGCCAACTGACTGGAAGAGATCCATATTTGTGTCCATTACAAAGAAAGGTGATCCCACAGAATGTAGAAATTATAGAACAATATCATTAATATCACATGCAAGTAAGGTCTTACTGAAGATAATTCAGAAACGTGTTAATGTTTATTGATAGAGCAGTATATTGATAGAGAACTTCCAGAGGTTCAAGCCGGATTCAGAAGAAGACGTGGAACAAGGGATATCATAGCTGTTGTCAGATGGATCTTGGCTCAAGGCAGGGAATACCAGAAAGATGTTTACTTGTGTTTTATTGACTATGCAAAGGTATTTGATTGTGTGGATCATGACAAATTATGGATAACATTGAGAAGAAGGAGAATTCCCGAGCACTTGATTGTACTCATGAGGAATCTGTACCTTGACCAGGAGGCTGTCATTCAAACAGAACAAGGGGACACTACATGGTTTAAAATCAAAAAGGGAGTGCATCAGGGTTGTATTCTTTCTCCACACTTATTCAATCTATATGCTGAGCAAATAATCCAAGAAGCTGGACGATATGAAGAAAAACGTGGTATCAGGATTGGAGGAAGAAACATTAACAACCTGAGATATGCAGATGATACAACTTTGCTTGCTGAAAGTGAGGATGACTTAAGGCACCTACTGATGAAGGTTGAAGAATACAGTCTGCAGTATGGATTACATCTCAACGTAAAGAAAACAAAAATCCTCACAACTGGACCAATAAGCAGCATCACAATAAATGGAGAGAAGATTGAGGTTGTCAAGGAATTCACGTTGCTTGGTTCTACAATCGATGCCAACGGAAGCAGCAGTCAGGACATTAGACGACGTGTAGCATTGGGAAAGTCAGCTGCGAAGGAACTGTTTCAAGTGCTGAGGAGCAAGGATATCTCATTGAGGACTAAGGTGCGCCTGACACAAGCCATGATATTTCCAATCGCCTTGTATGCATGTGAGAGCTGGACAATGAATAAGGAAGACTGAAGAAGAGTTGATGCTTTTGAGTTGTGGTGCTGGTGAAGAATGCTGAAAGTACCGTGGACTGCTAAAAGAACTAACAGATCTGTCCTGGAGGAAGTGCAGCCAGAATGCTCCTTGGAAGCAAGAATAGCCAGACTTCGGTCTCACCTATTTTGGTCATGTTGTAAGAAGGGACCATTCCCTGGAGAAGGATGTCATTCATGCTTGGTACGGTGGAGGGTCGATGAAAGAGGGGGAGGCCTTCAAGGAGATGGACTGATATGGTGGCTGCGATGATGGGCTCAAGTATAGCAGGGATTGTGGGGCTGGCGTGGGAGCGGGCAGTGTTTCGTTCTGCTGTGCATGGGGTCGCTATGAGTCGGAAACGACTCGATGGCACTTAACAACAACAACAATAGTACAAAAATTCTTTTGGTATTTTAATGGGAATTGCATTGAACATATAGATGAAATCTTTACTATTTTGAGTTTGAGCATGGTACATCTCTTGATTTATTAAATCTTGTTTGATTTCTTTCATCGGTATTTTATAATTTTAAGCATATAGGTCCTGTAAAAGTTTAATTAAATTTGTAAGTGTTTCACTGGGGGAGAGAGCAACTGTAAATGGTGTTATGTTTTTGACCTTAGTTACCATGTGTTTGTGGTTAGTATATAGAAATATGACTAATGCTTTTGCATGTTAATCTTGTATCCTGTGATCTTGCTGTATCCTGTGACCATACTGTAGCCTGTTACTTTGCTAAACTTCATTATTAACTCTAGTAGATTTTGGGTGCATTCTTTGAGATTTGCATGTCATCTGCAAATCCTGTCCACCTGTATGGCTTTTATTTTCTTTTCTCACACTACTTCATAGACAAGAAGACTTCAGTACTCTGTTGAGTAAGAGTGATGAGTGAATATCCTTGCCTTGTTCCCAGCCTGAGAGGAAAGCAGTCTTTCATCATTAAGTAGGATGTTAGCTAGAAAGCTGTTGTTATTTTTGATACTTTTGGCCAAGTTTCAAAATACAAAATTTAATAGAACATAGGTCTCAGAGTACAGAGAACCTGTGTCATTTTTTGCCTACCCACTGTCTATTCCCCTTTGACATATAACAAGGCTTTGATTTCCCCTCAGAGGAAGCCAATCTTTCCCTTTTTGTTTTTGTTGTTGTTTGCTGTCGAGTCGGCCCCGACTCATAGCGACCCCTCCTTGGGTTTCCGAGGCAGTTATCACTACGGAAGTAGGATTGCCCAACCTTCTTTCCAAGGAGTGGCTGGTGGGTTTGAGCCGCCAGCCTTCTGGTTAGCAATCAAGTGCCTCAGGCACTATGCTACCAGAATCTTTCCCTAGAATTATGCAATTCTAGTGCAGTGGACAGGTGAGCCAGGGCTGGCTATCCCATATATTCCATCCTCTTGTCCAAGAATTTAGTGCAACAAAGTTCAAGTATGGAATTTCATTAGAATTATTACACTAAAGCTCTCTTTCCAGTAGACTTCTAGATCAAGGGTAGACAAACTATGGCCCAAGAGCAAATTTGCCCTGCTTCTTCTTTTCATAATACAGTCTTACTGAAATACACCCACAACTATTCATTCACATATTGTCTACGGCTGCTTTTGAATAACAGTAACAAAGTTGAATACTTGCAACAGAAAGCATATGGCCTACAAATCCTAAAGACTTACTCTCTGGCCCTTTATAGAAAACATGTGCTGACCCTAGTTCTTGATAGTAACATACCAGCCTTTGGCAGTTAGCAAACATCTCATCACCACGTGGAAACAATCTGTTAGAAAATGAGGTCAAACAAAAGAAGAAACCAACTCTAAATATTATTTAAGCTTCCAGATTCAGGTGGGTGTGAAGCTACTACTGTTGTTACCTGCTATCAAGCTAGCCCCCACATACAGCAACCCCATTCACAACAGGAACAGACCACTGTAATCAACAGGTCTTTCATTGGCTGATTTTTAAAATAGATGGCCAGGTCTTTTTTTCTAGTCTGTCTTAGCCTAGAAGCATCACTAAAAGCTGCTCAGCATCACAGCCACGTGTAAGTCTCCAATGACAGATGGGTATGGTGGGTACACTTGAGGTGCACTGGTGAGGAATAAAACCTGGATCTCCCACATGGAACACAAAAATTCTACCACAGCTCTGGAACCTACTATACCACCAGATTTTTAAATTATATTAACCAATCATTCCAACTTTCTTCAAAGCAAATCTGAATTGAATTTCCTTCACCTAAACTAAAAGAATGCAAATTTGCAACATTAGAAAAAATCCACAGTGCTCACTGTAGGAACACAACTCATATTTCTACCTCCATTGTATGTCCATCAATACCATGAAAACATGCAATTTTTCTTTATCCTAGAAGATAATCATGTGCTAAAAACTGTAATTATAATTAACTAAAAGTTTATGAAATCAACTAATTTAGTGTTGATTTAGGTTTTATTCGACCAGCCATCCTGAGGTGTTTCTGAGTAATGAAATAACAAAAGGATGGAAATGAAAATGACTCCCCCTCTAAAAACAGAAATCCAATTCTGGATAATCAAGGAACAACAGACATGTAAGTATAAAAACAAAAAATAAGAGCAATAATTTAACAGTCCCTGAAATAAAGGAAATATCCTAATATTAGCTAGAAGCAGCAGCTTCTGCTCCCTTATCCAGATCAAAACTCTCAAAGGAACAAGATTTAACTAATTAGGGAGACAGTGATTAAAAGTGGGGTTGCTAATGTCTACTGGACATATATCTGTAGTAATGTTCCCTAGAGGTTCCTGAAATGGAAACCAAAAATAAGCCTAATATTCCTGTCAATTATGCAATCATCATCTGTCTTAATTATATCTTTCTTTAGGAAACTAAAAACCATACATAGGTATGGTTTTCAATGCAAGCTATATGTTCCAGTGAGGAAATACTTTTATATTATGTTTAGAAACAGAATCATTTTGTTTAAACTTTTTTAATGTGTATATTCTAGATCAAGATGTTTCTTTCCATGGCATGCTTCTCCCATATGCAGAAAACAGATGTTAATCTACTGGAAAACTTATGATAACTTAAGTAGTTAGTAAGATGACCAGTTATATACAGACAGAGAACAGATATGGAGTGGTGGGGATGGGGTGAAGCTTAAAATGAAGGTGGTGAAGCAGTTACAGAACACAAGCTTATTAGGAAAAAAAGGCTTTAGTGGGTTTTTTACAAGGCAAGAATAGTACATTGTGACATAATTTTTCTCCCTGGGTATTTCCTCCCCTGCGATTTGAACAATCATTCAAGTAAGTCAAAGAAAGTATTATAAAGATGAACTTAGTGAGAACTCTTAGGCAGCACCTTGACATTTCATCTCTATTAAAGATAAAAACCACATACATCTACAGCTAAATATTGATACAGATTCCAGCTTAGGCCTTATGGTGCAGACTGCCAACCATGCAGAGTATCTTTTCTCTTCCTCTCTACTTAAGTAGGAGCTCTGGTGGCATAGTGCCTAAGGCATGTGACTGCTAACCAGAAGGCTAACAGTTCAAACCCACCAGGCACTCCTCGAAAGGAAGATTGGGCAATCTCCTCCTGTAGAGACACCACCTTGGAAACCCAACAAGGGGATGCTATGAGTCGAAATGACTCAATGGCAGTGAATTTAAAATGCCCTGGGTATGGGCCAGGCAATGGCTGCCCATAGGGAATTCCCGAACACTTGACTGTACTCATGAGGAACCTGTACCTTGACCAGGAGGCTGTCGTTTGAAAGGAACAAAGGGACACTACATGGTTTAAAATCAAGAAGGGAGTGCATCAGGGTTATATCCTTTCCCCATACTTATTCAATCTATATGCTGAGCAAATAATCCAAGAAGCTGGACTATATGAAGAAAACGTGGCATCAGGATTGGAGGAAGAATCATTAATATCGTGAGATATGCAGATGATACAACTTTGCTTGCTGCAAGTGAGGATGATTTGAGGCACTTGCTGATGAAGGTTGAAGAATACAGTCTGCAGTATGGATTACGTCTCAATATAAAGAAAACAAAAATCCTCACAACTGCACCAATGAGCAGCATCACAATAAATGGAGAGAAGACTAGGCACTACACTACCAGAGCTCCCCATTGTACTTTAGGGCATTTTTTAAATAAAAACCTAGCCCATATCCTAATATTGCCACTTACTTGTGCAACTTGGAGCAAATTATTTAATCTCTCTAAGCCTCAGCTTCCCTTATCTATAAAATGAAAATATAACACTTTTTACATATATACTTTTTCTTAAGGTGCAAAAAGAAATAAGTGAGTTCATAGATGCAACATGGTCAATTCAGTGCCTGACATACAGTAAAGTGCTCATTTATGGATAGATGAGCTCTGGTGGTGTAGTGGTTAAGGTATTTGCCTGCTAACCAGAAGGTTGGCCGTTAGAACCTACCAGTCACTCCATGGAAGAAAGAGTGGGCAGTCTGCTTCTGTAAAGATTTACAGTCTTGGAAACCCAATGGAGATCGCTATGGTTCAGAACTAGCTCGATGGTTTTCTTTTTTTGGTTTGGTACTAGAAAAGATGAAGGACTACTCAGGAGGCAGACTTCAAAGGCCTCTGATATCAAGTGGCTATTGTGCTCACAAAGCCCTATAGTTAGAAATGTAGATCTGCTTTTCAAAGAGTTTCTATCACTGAGTGTGGTGGAACCCCTGAGACTGTCCCTTAGAAACCCTAAGGGTCCTTAGAAACCCTTCAGGCCTGGAACTAAACCCATCCCCAGGAATCAACTTTTAGCCAAACAAATAGATAGGCCTATAAAAGTGAATAGTCACATCTGGGAGGAATGTATTCTTCAGTATTCTCAACTATATGAGACAAAACAGCAGCATTTGTCCAAAAACAAAGCTCAGGAAGCAAGAAGGGGCAAGAATGACGGACAAATGGAAACTGGGAACCCAGAGAGTAAGTAGGAATTGCAACCAATGTCATGAAATAAAATGCATATAATTTGTTGAATGGAAAATGAAGCAGTTCTACAAACTTTCACCCAAACCACAATAAAAAGTTAAAAAAAAAAAAAAAAGAAAATTTCTATCAGTAACAATGAATTCAGACAAAATTGGGCCTATCTTATATTTATCCCAAGTGAAGAATTAAGATGATTAAAAAAAAAAAAAAAAAGGATAGCTCACTGCCTAAATCTTCAAATATCCCTTTAAGTCTTATTTTATGTTATATAACTAAGTGTTGCACTTTTTTTTTATATTACTGTGATTTGGGTGACAGTTTACAGAGCAAATTCATTTTCCATACAGCAGCTCATATACACTTTGTCTCATGACATTGACTACAATTTCCCACAGTGCAACAGCTCCTCTCCTAATTCCTCCCTACAGATACCTCTTCCCTACGTCCTTCCCTCCCAGGCACTCCTGCCCCCCGAGCGGACTTCCCTGTGCATACCCAGACCTTCTATTCTCCCATGATTGATCTCTCCAAGGAGTGTATCTACCCAATGTAAATGTTCAGCTCATATGCCTGTCTTTTGTTTGTCTGGAAGCAATAGGAGTGGGTTTGATTCCAGACCTGCAGGGCAGCTAGGGGCCACAGTCTCAGGGGGTTCCACCAAGCTCTATCAGACCAGCAACCCTGGTCCCCCTGCCCCCCTTTTTTATGATTTTGAGTTTTGTTCCACATTGTTCTCCCACTCTATCCATGATCTCCTACCATAAATCCCCCTCCAAGTGGTTAAGTGGTTAACAATGGTAGCCAGGTACCATCTAGTTCCTCTGGTCTCATAGCCATATAGGCTGAGGAAGGCATGGTATACATCCCTAGGACTAATTGTTTCCATGCTTATTTGGTTTTCTTCATTCTTCTTTGCGCTGGACAAGGAGAGACCCATCGTGGTATCTACTTGGCCGCTTGCAAGCTTCTAAGATCCTGTCACTACTCGCCAAAGGAGGATGTGGAACAATGTTTTTGTGTAGTATGTTATGCCAATTGAGCTTGATGTCCCCTGAGATGATGGTCCCAAGCCCACGGGTCTAACTACTCACACCCTCTGGGTAGCTGGCTGTGGCCAAGAAGTGACTACAACCTTGTCCCTTTACAAATACACTTGCAGAAACATTGTCTGCCAACCCCCTATGGGCCCCTCCTCTCCTGCACAGACATACCTAACAGTTCAGCCTGTTTACCCATCTATTCACCCATAGATCAATATTTGCCTTCACTGACAATGCAGTACTGTATTACACAAACACTTTTGGTTATTGTTGGGTGCAGTCAAGTTGATTCCAACTCACAGCAACCTCATTTGACAGAGCAGAACTGCCCAGCAGGGTTTTCTTGGCTGTAATCTTTATGGAAGAAGATGGCCAGGTTTTTCTCCCATAAGGCCACTGGTGAGTTTGAACTGCTGACCTTTTGGTTAGCAGCCAATTTACCATTGCACCACCAGGACTAACTAGATATTTATTTAGGCTCAGCTGATTGAATCATGTTCCATGTTTATATAAAAAAGAGCTGGGTAGAAAGGTACATCAATTGATGCTACCAGATCACATCACAAGGGTAGGCTGAGAAAAAGACACATAAATGAACTGGAATCCTCTATTCTGGATACCGAGCTTGATGCACAGAGCTCTACAGTAAGTGGAGGTTATGGCCTCCTTTCCCTTCTGCATAGTTCCCCTCTTTGGTCAGTGCCTTTGCAAGTATCCTCTGACATTATTAACTGGTCCTCTGACATTCTGGTTTCATTTTTATCTTTTATTGCTGAGACACAGAGAATATGCTTACGATTTCTGTACCCAGAGATCTGCTGAACTGTGGGGTCTATATCCTTGACACCAAGCTAACAGGACTACTCTCACTCTACAAACTTCCCCAGGGCACTTATGTAGGTTTTACATGTCACAAGATGCAGAAAAGCCCTAAAAAGATTGCATGACCCAACTGAGGCCACCAGCTCTGAAATGGGGGCAAGGATCACATTATCAGGCTTAACTCTTTTCATATACCCTGATAATGTCTCACTATTATGAGATGTAGGTTACTATAGTGATGACAGGCTGAACCAGACAGACATGATAAAAGATGTTGCGTAACCTATTTTATGATCGTTTATCTCATCAAAATGAGATTGAGATAATGTTTTGTATCCTACTTGAGGAAAACATCATATGGCCAATAAAAATATTCAGAAAATCAGAGTGGTCTCTGCCTCTTCTTAGGGATCTAGGGTGACACAACAGACTTGATATAGGGGAACCTGCAGAATGGAGTCCCTGGGTGGTGCAAAGAGTTAAAGAAAGCATGTGGCTGATAACTGCAAAGTTGGAGGCCTGAGACCAACCAGAGGTGCCTCAGAAGAAAGGCCTGGCAATATACTCTGAAAAATCAGCCATTGAAAACATTATGGAGCACAGTTCTACACTGACACACACGGAGTCACCATAAGTTAGAGTCAATTTGGCGATAACTGGTTTGGTGATTTTATCACGTAGAATCTAAGCCTTAAGACTGAGGCCAAAGCTCTGGAGACATATCCAATTAGAAGCAAATATAAGTATCTGCACACATAAACACAGGAAGAAAAAAACTACTGTAGTACATCGGTCTCAAGAAGAACCCAAGGCTTTAGAGCAATAGCAAAAATCATTTCATTAAGGAAGCAACAAAAAACTCAGGACCTTTTTTCTTGTTGTACTTCCCTGAATTGTTACTTACGGGTTCCCGGCCATCCATGGCTTCCATCCAGAGTCTCCGGTCCTCTTCCGACAGTGCCTGCATGGTGATAACCCCCGGCCTGTGGAGAGAGAAGGATATAAGCTCGGTGCCATAGGTACTGATGAGATACTGGTGCAGGAGGAGAACCTAAAAAGAAACAACCACTCAGCAGAGTGAGAGTTTCCTGGGGTTAAAAACACCAAGAGAGACACAACACTCAGCTTCTCTGAGCTTCCATTAAGTCTCAGAAAATAAACCACCTCACCAAATCCCCCTCAAGAAGCTATCACCCTACTCTGCAGTTAAGGGAAACGGTTAAGAGTTATCCCTTTAGATTTTGTTCATTCCTTGAAATTTGATTCATTTCTATTCCCTCAAACGCTTAACAAGGTATTCTACTCACTAGAGAAGTGCAATAAATATTTACTGATGTGAATGCAATTGTTGAACTCAAAATAAAAAAAGGGCTGTGGAACTAGGAAGAGTTGGTGGTTGCACACAACATTGTGAATGTACTAAATGCCACTAGATCGTTCACTTTAAAATAGTTAGTTTTATGTGAATTTAACCACATTTTTTTAAAATTATCTTAAAGATAAAAAGAGAAGAAAATATCCAAACTGGAAGGATCCCTGTCTCCTAATACCTAGTTCAATGCCTCCAAAATACTTTTATCATGGAGGAGTTTTATAGAGTTAATTGGCTTTGTAATTATGATTAAAAGTGTGCATATGCATGTATAAAACCACTGTCACGGAGTCATTTCCAACTCACAGCAGGCCTGTAGGGCATAGAAGATCTGTACATAGGGTTCCCAAGGGTAAATCTCTAGAGATGCAGACTGCCACAGCTTTCTCTCATAGACTGGCTGTTGTGTTCGAACTGATGACCTTTACAGTTAGCAGTGAAGCACTTAAACACTGTACCACCAAGGTTCCTGTGTGTACATGTGTGTATATGTATACGTGGTGTGTTGTGTGTACATTATTTACATATAAAATTTACGTGTGTGTGTGTTTGTACATATATATGTTTTCTTAAATGAATACTTTCTATGTCGAATGCTGTGCTAATGCATGTAAAATGCATTAACTCTTTTCATTCTCTCACTGAAATTTGCTTGCTGGTTAAAACTGAATGCAAACCCTCCAGAAAGCATATACATAATATGAAATATTTGCCAAGTTCCCATTACAGATGGCACTCCATGAAAGACAGAGACTTGTGCCAAAAAAATGACCTTGGGAGAAGAGCTATAAACCCTTTGTGTTCATTAAAGCAGGAGCTCTTAACTTAAGGTTAGGAGTTGGACCTCAGAGAGGCCACAAACCATCTTCCCCACTCCCTAAATGTATATGCATTTGTCTGTAGAAACAATGCAAACTGCCCATCAGATTCTCAAAGAGAACTGCAACCCTCAAAAGGTTAAGAATGGTTTATTTAAACCAATGTCTTACAAATCTAAGAAAGTCTACAAGGGAGAAAGAGATCCACTGAGCCATAACCTCCACTTACTGTAGAGCTCTGCGCATCAAGCTCAGTATCCAGAATAGAGGATTCCAGTTCATTTATGTGTCTTTTTCTCAGCCTACCCTTGTGAGGTGATACGGTAGCATCAATTGATGTACCTTTCTACCCAGCTCTTCTTTATATAAACGTGGGACATGATTCTACATGACTAAAGTCCCATTATCTTGTAAGTCTACAGGTAGTGTTCATGACCATAGACCAACACAGTATTGAAACTCACAGCTTGACAACACCCTAAGCAGGACACCCCTAGGCCCCACAAACACTCACATCTGTTAATTCTCATCCCTAATAATTAATCACTGCCTCTGACTTATTTCCACAGTCCCAACGTGCATACTACACTTATTTATGTTTGTTGTTGTTGTTGTTGCTGTCATGTGCCATGAGTCAGACCCGATTCATAGTGACCCCTCCTTCAGTTTCCAAGGCAGTATCACTACGGAAGTAGATTGCCCCATCTTCCTTCTGAGGAGTGGCTGGTGGGTTTGAACCGCCAGCCTTCTGGTTAGCAGTCAAGTGCCCTAGGCACTACGCTACCAGACCTCCCAAAATTGATTTGACAACACCCAACAACATACACATTGTTGTTATTGTTGTGTGCGTCGAGTCAGCCCCGAGGCAGTACTGGCCCCAAAGCAGTATCACCAGAGAAGTAGATTGCCCCATCTTCCTTCCGAGGAGTGGCTGGTGGGTTTGAACTGCCAGCTTTCTGGTTAGCAGTCAAGTGCCTCAGGCACTACACTACCAGAGCTCCCTATTTATGTTTACAGTATCTTAAAAATCACAGCAGCTTTTTACTGATCATCCCTCAACCTCACTTAAAGAAATAGTTTTCAAAGATGTACGCATGTAAGTGCATGGGGATTAGGAATATGGACATTGGGGAGGGATGCGATCATGCAAGGATATGAACAAATGTGTATAAAAGTGTGTGTGTGTGTGTGTGCACGTGTGCACACATGCACTAGGAGAGACAGAGAGAGAGATGGAGAGATAAAGACAGAGAGAAACAGAGATTGACTGATTACAATTAATTGGTTGTCAGAAAGTGGCATCACTAAGAGGGTGTGGACCATACTAGGTGACATTGTCAGAAGGGTTGACACCAAAATTACTGTCTATAAAATTTTCCTGCAATATTTCAGCAGAAAGCTATTATTTTTTATTTTAAAAAAAATCCCTGTAGTTAGTTATAACAACAAAAACATTTGTCATAAGCCCAGCTTACATGTATCAACATACATAACACAGCTAAAACGCTATCCTAATTTACTCTTTGACCCCTCTAATGTGCTCCAATCAGAGCTTTCATTATTACCCCATCACAATGACTACTCAAATCACATTGTTTTGGTTGCATGTGCACACACACTATTGTTTCGCTGCTGTCAGTGTTATTATAGTCTCTGATTTTTTCCAATTTTCTGGTGTTTTACCTACAATATTGTAATGATTAATATTTGTAATATAGTAATGAACCTATACCAATAATATTTTTGATATTAAGTAACAATCAAAGGAAAAGGAGAAAAATCAAAAAAGGCTTCTGCTTAATTACTAATAATATTCTAATTAATAATGTAATTCAATGTAGAAAGATTTTATAAAAACAATTTTGTTGTGGGTATTCATATAATCTAAGAATTCCATGTAAGCAATTTATAACTATATTTATCACATATTCTATGATTAAACTTGATAATAAACATTACTAAAGATTCAGTATGGTCTGGTACAGGAGGAGGTCCATGGGGGGTTGGGGGTAGAATGACAGCATAATGAGTTACCTCACTGGGTGATACCAACCCTAGTGACTATACTGCTTGGACAGTCAGATAGTATTTCTGAGCTTCAGGTTCTTACAGGTAAAATGGAAGATGGGATGGGGCTTTGCTCTTAAGGAAGTATGTGTACATAGGGGTGGGGGGTGAGAAGAGGCAGAAGGAGGGAGGGAGAGAGAGAGGAGGAGAAAAGGCAGTAAGCAGGTGGACTGGTTAAGTGTGTTGAGGATGAAAAACAGGCAGCAGGAAGGACATTAATTCCCAAGAGGGCTGTCATTCCTGTGAATGCCACAATGGACACTGGTACCATGACACAAAGATGTCTCAGAAGATACAATAACTCTTCTCTCTCCAAGCACCTGCCAGAGTTCTTTCCTCTTCTTCCCAGATATTCTCACTCTCAGACCCAAGTGCCCATTTCACATCATCTGTCATTGAGTGTGCCAGACTCACTGGGTGTCCACAGACTCTGTGCTGGCAGCTGCAGCTCCACAGATCTGACCCTGTGACCTGGAGGCCCAATGTATCAATTCTGCCCTTTCACCTTTCAAAGAGCCAAACACAAAGTTTTAACAACTCTGAAACAAAAAAGTCTATGAAGCTATCATCCAATGTAGAATTCTCAATTCCCTGGTCCTGGATCTTTGATCACTGTTCCAATACTTGTATGTACCTGGATACCTAAACAACACATCAGAATCAGGTACATCCTTAAAATGGAGATCCCCAGCCCAATCTCACCCACTGGATCTGAACATCTGGGTTGGGCCTGAGAACATGGATTTTAACCAACTCCCCAGTTAGTCCTGATGTACAGTTAAGTTTAAGGTCCACTGCCCTGGGCTGCCCATTTCCCCACCCTTTTCCTTCCTGCTCCCCCTGCACTGGAAAGCAAAGATACTCTCCCTAACACTGCACTCAAATACCTACGTATCTCCAGTTCATTTCCTGCTAGTGTTCACCAGAGAAAAGTGAGACCACAATAGCTGCCCAACATACCAAGGTCTCAGGGACTCACAGATGTCACATCAACTTCATGGGGCATAGTGTGAAATTTCCAACCAGATCACACAGGGGAGGTTCTGATAAACTCAGAGGGTGTGAAGGGTGTGCTATTTGGCCTTGGTAGCCAGAAAAGTCAACAGGATTTGTTTCATTTAACAAATAAATGTCAAAATACAAATTATTTTCCACATGTGGTTTTCTTTGTCATCTTTTTTTGGAGGTTGGATGGCAGCAAGAAAAACAATGAGTAAACTGGATTTAACACATTTAGTTCTTATCTTATCATCTCCCAATTTACAAAATTTTCTCTCAGCCTCATGTATGTGCATCTAGATCACAGGACTAGCCTTTCTGAAAACCTGGAAAATACTAATTCAGTTCCAAGTTTCTTTTCCTTCGTCACAGTTTAAAACCACTGTTACACAAATCTCTTAATTCTGTTTGAATTTCCTACAACCAAGGTATATGGGCTGATTTTCCTTATTTTAGAATCAAGAGATAATTTTCCTTCTATTATTTATACCCATGATGCCCCTATTGACTACTATCTGATAAAACAAGCAAAACCTCCAATGACCTTGCACTTTTAATACCAGTCTCTGGAAGACAGCACACTAACACTCTCCTTGAATGGACAGCATTGAAAAGGCCAACAATATCAAGTTCTAACAAGAAAGCAGAACAAGTAGAACTTTCATATACTGCTGTTGGGAAAATAAATTTGTAAAACCACTTTGGCAATATCATATCTACTAAAGCCAAACATACAATTTGTACTATGAGCTTCCAGTTTTACCTCTAAGTATACAACCAAGAGCTATAAGTGGAAACGTATACCAAAAGACACAGACAAAAATGCTCATAGTCATTTTATTCATAATAGCCAAACCAAATCAAAAAACAAACCCACTGCTGTCATGCCAATTCCAACTCTTTTCAACCTGATAGGACAGAGTAGAACTGTTGCCCTATCATAGGGTTTCCAAGGCTATAATAGTTATGGATCATCACTCATCTGAAGTACCTATTGATGAAGATCAAAGACTACAGCCTTCAATATGGATTACACTTCAACATAAAGAAAACAACAATCATCACAACTGAAGCAATAAGTAACACCATGATAAACAGATGTGTGATGGTTAAGACTGTGTTCAACTTGGCTAGGCCATGAGTTTCAATAGTTTAGCAGTTATGATGTAGTCATCCCTCTTGGTGAGATCTGATATAATGTAATCAACTCCATGATGAGATCTTCTATGAGCAGCAAATTGCTGAAAGGGTTATGGTCTGCTTCGAATATATATGGACGATCAGGCAAAGTGCTCTTGTTTCTTGCTCAATCTGGATTTTGCATCTGGCTTTTCATCATGACCCCAATTCTATGGACTTGAGTCAGCGACCTTCCACACTGCCTGCTGATCTTGGCATTCATTAGCCTATGTAGCCTGTGAGCCAGCAGCTTGCCATTTAACCTACCAATCTTGGGTTCACCAGCCCCTGCAACTACGTGAGTCAGGAGAAACCTTCGGTCTGATGTCTGACCCACAGACTTAGGACTTGCCAGCCATTGCAACTGTGTGAGCCATTTCACTGAGATAAATCAATCACACATGCACGAGCATGCATGCTCTTTCTTACTCTTGAGTTCTCTCTTGCTCGTATTCTCTCTTTCTCTCTCTCTCTGGTTTTGGTTCTCTAGAGAACACAGCCTAAGACACTGTGTTATCCCATTTATATGAAGTTCAAAAACAGACAAAACTAACCTATGGTAAAAGAAGTCAGGCAGTGCTTTTGTTTTGGGGATGAGGTATGAGTACCTGCCTGGGAAAGGACATGAAGTAAACTTCTGGGGTGACAGAAATGTTCAATATCTTAATCTGGGTGGCACCTGTGTGTGTGTGTGTGTGTGCATGCGCATGGGTGCACACATGCACACACGCATTTGTGCGTGCATGCATGCACATATATAAACTCATAAAGATACAGAATTAAGATTTGTGCATTTGACTATGAACATACCAATTAAAAATAAAAATATCCAAAAAAGATGGTGTCTCAGCAATAACTTAGGCTCACTAGTTATCCTGACTCTACTGCTTCCCAGCTGTGTAACCTCATGGTCAAATAACTGAACAATACTACTATGTCATACTGTCGTCTTCTTTAAAATGCAGGTAAGAGTTCTTATGTCAGAGTTGTTTTTGAGTGCTAAATCAAATGTGTGTTAGTGTCTGACACACAATAAATGCTTCAAAATCAGTTGTTATCCTAGTAGCAAAAGGGGGCAAATGGAAACAGGATGGCAGGTATGGGGTAAGATCAAAATTATGGAGGGAGAAGAGCAAATGCGTACAATTTAAAAAGGAAAAGCAATAACCCACAGGTGCTTCTGATACACATGACCCCACCCCTAACACTGTCCCATACAGCACTGTAAATCATGCCTCTGCCACAACGCAAGCCAGACGAAGGCTGACAGGACACACAGGCTCTGACATCATGAGCATTTCCCTTTTCCTCCAGAGTAAAGAATCATCGTGGCCTACTTCCCCCTTTTGGAATTAATGTCCAAAAGCTGGTAAGAACTAGAGAAACAATCTCTAGCAAACTCTAGGCACTCCCCATGCCTACCAGATTAAGAGAAAGAGCAAATGACTTAATTAGAGCTTTCTAGAACTCAGTCCTAAGATGTAGCTTAAAATATAACACTTTCTTTTCATGCTGAATAAGTCTTTGGTTAGAGCTATAGCTGGATCAGCTCAGGAACCATGGGTTGTTGTTGTTGTTGTTATGTGCCGTCAAGTCAGCCCTGACTCATAGCGACCCCTCCTTGGGTTTCCGAGGCAGTATCACTACGGAAGTAGGATTGCCCAACCTTCCTTCCGAGGAGTGGCTGGTGGGTTTGAACTGCCAGCCTTCTGGTTAGCAGTCAAGTGCCTTAGCCACTATGCTACCAGAGCTCCCAGGAACCATGAGTAAGATCTCCAATTTTCTCTAAGCTAGCACCCCTGCCAGTCATGCTACAGGTGGTTTTTGTTAGGTGTCATCAAGTTTGCTCCAAGTCATAACAACTCTAGGTACAACAGAATGAAACACTGCCTGGTCCTGTGCCATCCTCAAAATCTTTGCAATGCTGAGTACATCGCTATAGCCACTATGTCAATCCATCTTGTTGACAGTCTTCCCCTTTTTTGCTGCATGCTACAGGAATGATGCAAAACATGGTTATTTGCTATCACAGGGCAAGCTACTCACATCTCCTCCAACAATGGCCCCCAAAAAGAGCCCACCAAAAGCAATGTATCTTTTAGCAACACATTCACCGATGCCAGCTCATGGCCTTCTCACCAGCCAAGAGCAAGCAGAAGCACAATCAGCCCTGATTCCAAGGTTACTTGGAATTAGAGTAGCTTTCCTACTCTAATCTTTTTCCTGAATCTGAGTCAACAAGAGTGATCTCAGTGGTTTGGCAAATTACCCATTTCCTATTGGACAAGGAAATGCTATTACTACCTCCACCCCACTGAAACAAACACACTCAGAATCTAACAGTACTATTCTTTCTAAATCAACCTCCAAAGATCTAGGGTTTACTCAATCATAAGATTATAAATCTTCTGTTGGCCAGAGTTCATTCTTAGTCCCTATCCACGTTACTGTAAAAGGGTCAAATTCAGAATATAAGAAAACACTCTGGCACCCATGGAAACACATATTCTCTCAGTCAGTGTTTGGAACTTGTCCCACTATGCTAATATAGAAGACAGAGGGATGTGATGAAGGTTGGAGAATGGGTTGCCATCACAGATTAAAAGAGTGTTGCAAGTACCACATACAGGAAATGCCACATAGTCCTTTGGTTCTAATGTGCTACTGGGAAAAATGATTCCTAACAGTTTCTGGGCAATGATAAAAGTCTAAAGGCTCAACAGATCTTTATTGCACAAATATATATGAGTTCATTACACAAACCATGCAAACAGTCTTGGAGAATGACATCTCCAATAATTTATGTTTATGTAAACACATCCACTATCATCGAGTCAATTCCAACTCACAGCCACCCTATAGGACAGAGTAGTATTGCCCCACAGGTTTTCCAGGCTGTAAATCTTTACAGAAGCAGACGGCTACATCTTTCTCCCATAGAACAGCTGGTGGGTTCAAACTGCTGACCTTTTGGTTAGCAGCCCAATGTTTTAACCACAGTGCCAGCAAAGCCCCTTTATATATATATGTATAAAATATAAATTTTATATGATATTATACTTCAAGGAGCTCTGGTGGCATAGTGGATAAGGCATTGAGCTACTAACCAGAAGGTCGGCAGCTCAAATCCACCAGATGGTCCACAGAAGGAAGATGGGGCAATCTACTTCCATAAAGATTCACAGCCTTGGAAACCCAATGGGGATCGCTATGAGTTGGAATCAACTTGATGGAAGTGAATTTGATTTTTTTTTTAAATATTATACTTCATTTTAATATAATTCTGATACATTAAAGCACAAACTTAAATAGAGGAGGTTAATCTATTACTGACTTTAGTCCAAAGGTTTACTCAATCACAAATAGCTCCTCTCCCTTAGATCTCAGAACTATTAACAAAAGTACAAAAGTGAGAAACAGAGACATCAAAAGTTGCAAACTGGCAGGACACAAACAGTAGCTAAGATGTGTTGAGTGCTTATTGTGTGCCAAGTACTGTGTTAAGGACTTTACTTGCATTAGTATTTATTCTTCACAATAACTGTATGAAATACGTACTACCATAATACCTCTTCTTAAAGGTGAAAAAAACTAAACTGAGAGAAATTAATCACACAATGTCACATAGCTAGTAAGTGGCAAAGCCACTACTTGAACCCAGAACTGCCTGACTCTAAAGCAAAACCCATACCTTAACTATAATGTTGTACTGCCATCATGTGCATGCAGTGTATGAGTCCTGAGACAAGAGACCAGCTCCTACAGGGAAGGAGGGAGGAAAAGAGAGAGGGAAGGAGGGTATTCTGCTTGTCTTATATGCATCTGTCTCTCTCTCTCTCACAGACACACACAGACATATAGACAAACACAAACACACACCCGAAGAAGTTTTTAGAAGCAAGCTTCTAATCACTTATTTTTTAAAAATCTGATTATAATGAGTGAATGAACGAATGAATCATAACCTAATAAAGCATGTAGCACTGACCCCTTGGGAGGAAAGGTCCTAAAGTAATTAGGACCACAGCAATAATAATAGCTTAAAGAGTATATAATGCTAGCAACATCAAATCATTTCTTACACTGTCATTTTAAAAGATACTGAAGTCATAAAATATCAGAAAGCCAAGACAAAGAAATCTTTGGCACATGTTCATGACCCTTAAATGTAACAAGTATTGAATGGGTGTCTATTATGTGCCAGCCATGATGCTAAGCACAACGGGCATAGGAGTAAGCAACTTTTAATACACTCTACCAGGAGAAAGCATTATTAACTATTATTTGTTAATACTGTTGATACCAAACTGTAAAAAAAATTTTTTTTAGCCCAAGAAATATTCTACCCATTTACCAATTTTTTTTCATTTTTACTATTTTATCTCACAATGAACAGAAATGTTCATGAGGGGAAAGTATTGGTTGAGTTGTTTCTTCTCTTCATATTTATGTAATAGTAAAATTTTAGTTTCTATTTTAAAAAATCAAGCTCATTTTTATATTTTAAATATTTTTTATTTAGAATCATCTGGTATACTCAATCAATAAAACCTCAATTTCACTATGTAGACTTAAGAGTAGAAATAAACCTGCCTTAGTCACTTGCCTATAAAATTCATTACTGCTACATCCCATTCTGGCTTAAACCAGAATCAAACAGCAAACACTTTCACATTAAATTAAAAAAAAAAAAAGCAAAACCAAAAAACCTCACTAATAAATTCAAACTACGTTAAGTTTAAAGACCCGATAAACCTCTCAACAAAGAATCAATCACTTAGTTTGCAGACTAGCCAAGATGTAATTTAGAAAGTACAATATTTCCCCCACCCAAGTCCATGGAAGTCCAAGCACTAGAACACTCTCTGAGGAAGGAAAACGCCATTTCCTCTCTGAAATGTTAATGGCACTGAGACCAGTGCTCTAATCCAACCAGCAGGAAGGCAAAATCGAATATTATTTCAAACAAGGGGTGAGAGGGGATGGGGAGGGAAAGCTAGAAAGCAGGAAAAATGGATTCATCTGTTGCAAAAGATAAAGGTGCGCCATACCACAAGGAGAAAGTAGCCCTGCCTGGTTCTCAGCACACACTGGACAGCCACAATCTTCTACTTTCTTTAGCCTCCTCAGATAAAACAACCACCCCTGGCACAAAGAGCCTGATGCTTTATTTAGGTCAGAAAGCAAGGTAAAATCTAATGTTTAAACCAAACTGGAAAAAAAAAAAACCTCACTGCCATTGAATTGATTCCAACTCATAACAACCCCTAGTGGGTTTCCAGGGTGGTAAATCTTTACCTAAGTAAACTGCTCCATCTTCCTTCCATGGAGCAGCTGGTGGGTTTGAACCACCGACTTTCTTGTTAGTGGTCAAATGCCTTAGGCACTATGCCCCAGTGGTTCTTAATGTTTAAACAGAGGCCTGATTATCTGAGTGTACTTGCTTCAGCAAGAAAGTGAGCATAAAACAATCCATCATGAAGGGGTGGAAGAAAAGAATTTCTAGAGAAAGACTGAGTCATTTAGAATGCCTTTCCTCTAAGAAATAATATTCACATGATGCGTTCTTCTGCAGAAAACACACACACACACACACACCCCGATTCTTAACTGCCAAGTATAAGGGGGCAGCTCTCTTTGAACAGCACCCTCTAATAGTTACGAACATATATACAAAACTGCCATCTAGAGGATGAACACTGGAACAAAATATGTTACATAAGGTGGTCCTGTTTGGAAAACACACATGAATCCTCAGACACACAAATACATGTGTGCATACACAAAACATACCAAGGTAGAACTTCCAGCATTATTTTTATTTAAAATTAGTATGGCTTCCTTTGGAGCCTATAAATTGGAAGAGAGAGGCATAAAACTTTTATGTTTTACAGGAAGTATGTATAACAAGTTACCACATATGCAATTTGAAAATGGACTCTTCCCCTAGCAGACCCTTGGCACAAATGCCCTCAATGCACTTGAACTCACACTTAGTTTATAGATGGATTGAAAAGTCTTGATCCTGTAGGAAAAGGAATGTCACCAAGACCAAAACAAACAAACAAGCAAGCTCACAAAAACACCAAGGGAACTAAAAGTTCACAATAAGAACAGTGAAGTTCCAGATTTTAAGGTATAGGTAATGCAAAGGCACAATTGTTTCAGATACAGGACTGCATCAGAGAGGAATCGTATCACGTTCCATCTTCAAAACAATCCTGCAAAGCAGATATGATTGTCCCCATCCTACACATAGGTTAAACCACCGACCCAAAGTCACACAGCTAGCAAGGGGTACGTCCCACATGCAAACTTATGGTTGCCTCCATCTCTCACCAGCATCATAAACACTGTTATAAAAACATACTTAAAATGAAGGTGATAAATGATTAGAGGGCTTGTTCTGGTTACCTAGTGCCACTCTGACAGAAATATACCACAAATGGGATGGCCTTAACAAACAGGAGTTTATTCTTACAATTTGGAGACTTAAAGTTCAAGTTCAAAGTGCCAAGTTCTAGGGGCTGGATGAAAGCCCCTCAACCTTGGGGTCCAGCTCTGCCTCCTGCTCCTGGCCCACTGGAGCTAGAGGCATTTCTTCATCCAGACAGCTGCTGGCTGCTGAGGCTGACAAACCCAAGATTGACAAGTAAAAAGGCACAGTCCTGATGTTACCAAACCACATGGCAGGCCATTAACTTAAGTCCCAAGGTTGGCAGAGCATGGCAGGCTGAGGAACAATGACGTGGCTACATGCAGGGTCCACGCATGCCATAAACTAGAGACCAGTCCCAAAGCTGCTGTTTATATATGGGAAGCAGACCACACACCCAACTACTCAGCTGCTCCCAGTAGATTCCACCATGGAGTTGATTACCAGTCTCATCATGGGGAATACTACATCCAGTTGCCCAGGCACTCAACCAGGCCTAGCCAAGTTGACACACAAACATAACTACCACAAGGGTTCTGGCAGATTCCCCCACCCCCATATTTGATATAAATCTTTCTAACCTTCAGTTACTATGCATCTGGTAGATGCATAGAAAAAAAAAAAAGCCTGGGTTTTTTCTTTCATTCTGCTTTGGTTTTTTGTCTTACATACAACTACAGGTTATGTGTTTACTTGTTGAAGTTCTAGTTTAAATAGCAACTAAGGTGGTTGGGCTTCTTCTCTAGTCTTTTATACAATAGTTTACTAAGGTCCAAGAGAAAGAGCAAAACAATCTATTTCAAAACTGCATCACTGAAATAAACACTAACAATAACATGCATACAGTAATATATTAAAAGCTGTGTAAAATTATGTTATTTTGTATCTGGATACAAATCAACTGAGAGAGATACTTAGTGTTGAATGGAGACATATAAATCCTATCTAATTAATTAAATAACCAGACAACAACAGGGAGGGAATAAATGCATTCATTATGCCATTATTCAGTCATACCATTATTCTCTGTAAGAATGGATAGGATAAGCCCCTTCTATGTTACATGTCCCCACAGCATTTTAGCCCTCCAGAGGCTTGCTGAAACACTCAACATACTAGTACTTAAACTTTCAGTTGCATGAGTCATATGTGTGTGTGTGTGTGTGAATTCTATACTAACTAAGAGTAAATGCCACCAAGGTAAGGACTATGCTTATCTCAGTCCCTATTATATCCCTAACATCAAGCTGCCATCGCTAGTAAATTGTCCTTTGCTACCCACCAGTAGAGAGTGCCAATGCTAGGAAAGGGCCATTTAACACTCCATACAACTTTTTCAAATGTATGGATTTCTGCTGGAGTCAGCTAGTCCCCCAAAAAAATATTCTAAGCATTTCCTTTACCCAAGCATAAACAGTGGTCCCCAAGAGCAGTGATGTAGAGCATTAAAAAAAAAAAACCTTTTATTTCTATTATTTTCCATATGGTTTAGTGGCCCCTGCTGGAAAACATCTGGGCAAAAATATCCATGTGTCACTTACATCAGTGAGAAATTGTTTAAAAATAAACAAATCCAGGGATGTCAGCAGATGACTACCATCATGATTCTTTAGCTCAATCAAATATTTTCCCTACATTTACTCATTCATTTCCACAAGAGACTGCATGCATAGTCAATTATTTTAAAAGACTGAAGACCAAGCCCACTATACCAAACTCACCACCATCAAGTTAATTGAGCCTTATAGTGACCCTATAGGAAGACAGAGTAGAACGTCCCCACAGAGTTTCCAAGGCTATAATCTTTACAGAAGCAGACTGTCACATCTTTCTCCTACAGACCAGCTAGTGGGTTCACACTGTCAACCTCTGTGTTAGCACCAAAGCCCTTAATCCCTGTGCCCCAAGAGCTCTTGTGACTGAAGATGGGAAGTACAGTGATTCACATACCATAACCACTAAAGGATGCTTTTAGATGATGTCCTGCTTTTACCTAGGAATTTTAACTTGTTGTCATGTACCAATCAGTCAGACCTGACTCATAGTGACCCCTCCTTGGGTTTCCAAGGCAGTATCGCTACAGTACTAGATTGCCCAACCTTCCTTCCGAGAAGTGGCTGGTGGGTTTGAACCTCCAGCCTTTTGGTTAATTAAAGTCTCTCAAAAAGAGTTGACACACTTGAAGGAACAGATTGTAAATATGGTCTTTCTTCAATTAACCAATATAAAATATAAACCTTAGAAATGCTCGGGCGGGGAGGGAAGCTCAGTGTAATAGCAAGGCAATACAAAGGTACTAAAGAATACCAGAGACAATAGAAGAACAAACAAATCTGTCCTGGAAGAAATGCAGCCGAATGCTCCTTAGAAGCAAGAACAGCCAGACTTTGGAAGTCTCGCCTACTTTGGTCATATTGTCAGAAGGGACCATTCCATGGAGAAGGATATCATGCTTGGTGAAGTGAAAGGTCAGCAAAAAAAAAAAAAAAAAAAGAGGAAGAATCACAATGAGATAGACTGACACAGTGGCTGCAACAATGGGCTCATGCACAGCAAGGATTGTGAGGATGGCACAGGACTGGGCAGTGTTTTGTTCTGTCATACATAGGGTCACTATGAGTCAGAGCTGACTTGACTGTACCTAACAACAACAACAACAGAAAGCACAGAATGTTTTCCTGATAAGAAAGGGGGATTTCTTTTAAAAAGCGAATGTAAGCTTAGGCTACTGTCATAAAATAGTGTCTAGAATAAGGGAGATAATTTATATGAATAGGCTGCTTGGTGAAGTGGGATTTCTTGTCAATGGGATTGTGCAAGCATCCATCTACCCAAAAGGCTGTAAGGGGCATAATTTTCTGCTTCAGTCAGCAAGGCTCTTCCTATTCAGTACCTTTTAGAAAAATAAAAAATACATATATAGACCTCTTTGAAGCCATGTTGTAGCAACTCTTCACAAACAGTACAAGTAAGAGATGTTCACTTAGAGTCTTATCATGTACTTGATGTAAAAGTCCTGAAACTAAATCTCAAAAGAAATCAGAATGGAATTTTGAAGGTTATGTAGCTTTGATGGACATGATACCTTGACCTGAGCAATTTTTCAGTTTAGGAATGAAGAAATAAGCAAGGACTAACTAATTTCAACTTTTCAAAATTGGAAATGAAAAAAACATTTTTGAAGTAAAGTCAAACACATGAAGAGTACTCTGTAAAATATTTGCTCAGAATAGTCCAGGGATATTCAGCAGTTCCTCAGCTCTGAACCTCCTGCAAAGCTGGTTCTGAAAAAAGAAAACAAAAAAAGGAAGGCACTAGAGTAAAGGGAATAAATAAAATGTGGCCTCTGAAATTATCCAGACACCAACAGTGGGATACAGTAGGAGTAGGATACAGAGAAGGGAATAAGTGTCAAGGTATCAAAGGTTAAACAAAGCAACTTTAGAGAAGAATTAAAAGGAGATTTCTGAAAATGTACTCGGTATTAAAGAGGATCTATGACACACAAATTTCAAGAGCCACTGATGTAAAGCCCAGACCTGGATTAACACTTGATGTGATTACCAACTCATTCCTGACACAGTCACCACAGTTCTTCTTTGTAGTACCTAAATCAACCCATAATTTTAGGACTAACATATTGATAACAATGCATTTGAATCAACTGATAAATGGTGCTACTGCTTTGATTTCTCCAAACTGCTAGTCTCCCTAGAAAAACAGAAATTAGTGTCACCTTGAAAACAAGAGCAATTTTTCTGTTAGAGATTGAAGAAATAAGCAAGAGTCTCTACTAACTTTAAATTTTTGATGCTGCAAACAATAAAACATTCTGAAGGAAGTCAAAAGGAAGCCTGCAGAGGAAAAAGGTGTGGAGGTTAAAAAAAAAAAAAAAGAGACATTTATTGGAAACCTACTACGAGCCATATGCCCGACACCATCTGCATCTTCTCCTTTAATCATGAGTCATGTGAGGACTTGCCCAAGGTCGCAAGGTGGCAGATTTAAGGACAGAAGCAAGTTCATAGCTTTTCCCATTGGTTTATTTATGATGCCAAGTGCAAATCATTATACTGTGAACAGCTCTTCCCAGATTTTACAACCTGCAAGTCTAACACTCTGAAACGCAAGTACTAACAGCACTCAACTCATCTCTGGAAAACATTTCTCAAATATCATGAGTTTTGAGGCAGGGAGGTACGTGGGGAATGAGCTCTTATGAAACTTCAGTTCAAATCCCACTCCAGCCTTGGGTAAGTTATCTCACTTTTCTCAACTACAGATCCTCACAAGAAACATGGGGAGGTCTCCCTGGGTTGCTATAAGGATTACATGAGATAATATACAGAAAACATTTACCTTGTAAAAAAGTGCTCCCTCAATGCTGGTTCCCTCACCCCTAAAAGGCTGGGGTGCTATTGTTTTCCTGGTGAAGTAGTCTGTATTAGAGATAGGAACTCACCTTTCCATTAGCTATATTCTTCTCAAGCAATCCCTCATGGTGGGGTGGTTAGAGCTCTCAGCTGTGAACCAAAAGGTCATATTTGAACCCACCAGCTACTCTGTGGTAGAAAGATGAGGCAGTCTGCTTCTGTAAAGACTTACAATATTGGAAACTCTATGAGGCAGTTGGGAGCACTGGTAGCATAGTGTCTACGGCACTTGACTGCTAAGCAGAAGGCTGGCGGTTCAAACCCACCAGCCACTCCTTGGAAGATAGGGCAATCTACCTCCGTAGTGATACTGCTTTGGAAACCCAAGGAGGGGTTGCTATGAGTTGGGCTGACTCGACAGCACATAAAAACAACAACAACATGGGGCAGCAAGTTCTACTCTGTCCTATAGCTTCGTTATGAATTGAAGCCAACTCAATTGGCAGTGGGTGTTTTGGGTTTTATATTCTTCTCAAGAAGCCCTGGTGGTGCAATGGTTAAAACATTCGGCTGCTAACCAGAAGGTCAGTGATTCAAACCTAGCAGCCACTCCACGGAAGTAAAGATCTGGAGAGAGAGTCCCATAAAGATTATAACCTATGAAACCTTATGGAGCAGTTCTACTCTGCCTACAGAGTAGTTACGAATTGGAATTGACTCAACAGCAATGGTTTTGGATTGGTTTATATTCTTCTCCTCCATATGGGTAAGTATTAGCTCCTTAGTAAAGGAGCTTGAGTTTTTTGTTGTTGTTGTGTTTTGTATTGCTATTGTTGCTTATTGCTAGTTGTTTTCAATGCTATGATAAAATTATATTGTGGTATGGCTGGTGTTCAGTGCCTTGGTATAAAAAACAACTCACTGCCCAATGTAATGAAACAATACGTGTATTAACTGCTATATGGTAAATGAATTTGCTCTGTAAACTTTCACCCATGCTGCAGTAAAACTTTTAAAAAAAAAGAAAAAAAAAAAAAAAACACTGCCATCGAATTGATTCTGGCTTATAGCAACCCCCACTGAGTTTCCAAGGCTGTAAATCTTTACAGAAGTAGATTGCTTCATCTTCCTCCCACTGAGTGGCTGGTGGGTTTGAACCGCCAACCTTCTGGTTAGCAGCCAAATGCCCTACCCACTATACCACTAGAGCTCCTTGGTATAACTGGTAAGAATAAAGGACAACTGAAGAGCTTGTTTTAAAGGTGAATTTCATTTGAGGTAACACAAAGTTTTACAAATAGACAGTAGTAATGGCTGTACAACATGGTGTATGTAACTAATGTCATTGAAGTGTATCCTCAAATATGGTTAAAATGGTAAAATTTTTGTTACATGTATTTTACCACAATAAAATTTAAAAGGTAGGGGCGGTTAATTTTAAAGTCTCACTCCCAGAAAAATCATGGATGCTGTAACTCTAGGGCGGAAACCAGGAATCCATAGCTATAACAGGTAGAAGCTGCATCTACTGGTTCGCACCACATGAGAAGAGACAGTGATTTGCTCATTCATAATATTTACCTCCTGGATTATCACTTTCCTAAAGGCTGCAGCCTCTGTTCCAAAATAACATGAAGTATCAACACTGAGTCTAAAGATCCACCATTTGTCTGTCAATCTGTCCTACTATGGTGGTGTGCACGTTGCTGTGATGCTGGAAGCTATAGCACTGGTATTTCAAATATCAGCAGGGTCATCCATGGAGGACAAGTTTCAGCAGAGCTTCCAGACCAAGAAAGACTCAGAAGTATGAAGAGGCCATCCATTTCTCACATCCACTTCTCAAATACGGGCCATTGAAAACCTTATGAATAGCAGTGAAATACTGATATATTACTGGAATACTTTATGAATATCACTGAAACACTGTAAGATACAGTGTCATAAGATGAGCCCCTAGGTCAGAAGGCGCTCAAAATACGACAGGGAAAGGGCTCCCTCAGAGTAGAAACAACCTAAATGATGTGGATAGAGTAAAGCTTTGGGGACCTCCAACTGCTGATATGGCATAACTCAAGATGAGAAGAAACAGCTGCAAACATTCACTGATAATCGGAACATGGAATGTACAAAGTACTGATGTAGGAAAAGTGGAAGTTGTCAAAAATGAAATAGAACACATAAAGATCAATATCTTAGGCATTAGTAGTTGAAATGGACTGGTGTTGGCCATTTTGAATGAGACAATCAAATGATCTACTATGCTGGGAATGACAAACTAAAGAGGAAAGGTGTGGCATTCATTGTCACAAAGAATCTTTCAAGATCTATACTGAAATACAGTGCTATCAGTGATAGGATACTATCCGTATTCCCACAAGGAAAACGAGTTAATATTACTATTATTCAAATTTATGCACCAACCACTAAAGCCAAAGACAAGGAAACTGAAGATTTTTACCAACTTCTGCAGTCTGAAATTGACCAAACATACAATCAACATGTACTGATTATTACTGGTGATTAGAACGCAAATGTTGGAAACAAAGAAGAATCACCATTAGTTGGAAAATATGGCCTTGGTGATAGAAATGATGCTGGAGATCCCATAGTAGAATTTTGCAAAACCAATGACTTACTCATTGCCAATACCTTTTTCAACAACATAAACGGTGGCTATACATGTGGATCTCACCAGATGAAACAGACAGGAATCAGATCGATTATATCTGTGGAAAGAGGTGACAAAGAAGCTCACTATCTTCAGCCAAAACAATGCCAGGAGCTGACTATGGAATAGACCATCAACTGCTCATATGCAAGTTCAAGTTGAAGCTAAAGAAAATTAAAACAAGTACATAAGAGAGTTCTGGCAAGATGGTGGACTAGGCAGATGGATTGCACAGACCCTCTTCAACAAAGAAAAGGGAAACCAATTAACACAGACACAGAAGATAATCTTGGACCCATGAGCCTTGAATGGAAGGATACAGAATTGGACTAAACCCCAACTAGCAGAAGAATTTGCGTGAAAATACCAAAAAAAGGAGACATATGGAGCTGTGGTCTGACAGCGAA
>NW_006921643.1:10050998-10052610 GCF_000298275.1 Orycteropus afer afer | reverse complement strand
CCCTGGAGAGAACAATCATGGGAGAAGGAAGGGCTGCTTATGCACAGGGAGACGGCTCAGGGCGCAGAAGAGTATGGAAGGATGGTCACTGGGGAGAGGTAACTATGTGGAGGAAGTGGGAGGGGATCTGTTGCACTGTAAATTTTGGTCAATGACATGACACAAAGTATATGTGAACTGCTGTATGAAAAGTGAATTTACTCTGTAAATCTTCACCCAAATCAAAATAAAATTTATAAAAAAAAAAAAAAAGTACATAAGAGTCAAAAAGGACCTTGATTATATCCCACCTGTATTTAGAGACCATCTGAAGAACAGAGTTGACACACTGAACACCAATGACTGAAAACCAGATGAATTGTGGGATGACATGAAGAACAACATCCATGAAGAAAGCAAAAGTTCATTAAAAAAGACAAGACAGGAAGAAAAGCCCAAAATGGATGTCAGAAGAGACTCTGTAACTTGCTCTTGAATGGAAAACAGCTAAAACTAATGAAGAAATGAGAACATAAAAGAGCTGAACAGAAGATTTCAAAGAGCAGCTTGAGAAGAAAAAGGCAATTATTGTAATAAAATGTGCAAAGACCTGGAGTTAGAAAAACAAAAGGGAAGAACACACTATTTCTCAAGCTGAAAGAACTGAAGAAAAAATTCAAGCCTTGAGTTGCAATATTGAAAGATTCTATGCGCAAAATATTGAATGATGCAGGAAGCATCAAAAAAGATGGAAGGAATACGGAGAGTCACTGGTAGATGTTCATCATTTCAGGAGGTGGCATATGATCAAGAAGCAATGGTATAGAAGGAAGAAGTAGAAGCTGCACTGAAGGAACTGGCAAAGAACAAGGCTCCAGAATTGATAGAAAACCCACTGAGATGTTTCAAAAAACAGATTCTGAGCTAGAGGCACTTAATCATCTATGCCAGGAAATTTGGAAGACAGCTCCCTGACCAAATGAATGGAAGAGATCCATATTTGTACCCATTCCAAAGAAAGGTTATCCCACAGAATGTGGAAATTATCAAACAATATCAATATTGCATGCAAGTAAAATCTTACTGAAGATAATTGAAAAACAGTTGCACCAGTATATTGACTGAGAACTTCTAGAAATGCAAGCTGGATTCAGAAGAGAATGTGGAACAAGAGGTATCATTGCTGATGTAAGATGGATCTTGGCTCAAAGCAAAGAATACCAGAAAGAAGTTTACTTGTGTTTTGTTGCCTATGCAAAGGCATTTGGCTCTGTGTGGATCATAACAAATTATGGATAACACTGACAAGAATGGAAACTCCAGTACACTTAATTGTGTTCATGAGGAACCTGAACAAAGACCAGGAGGCTGTCATTCGAACAGAACAAGGGAATACTGCATGGTTTAAAATCAGGAAAGGAGTGTGTCAGGGTTGTATCCTTTCACCATACTTATTCAACCTGTATGCTGAGCAAATGATCCAAGAAGCTGGACCCTACAAAGAAGAGTGTGGCATAAGGATTGGAGGAAGACACATTAACAACCTGCAATACGCAGACAACACAAGTTTGCTTGCTGAAAGTGAGGATGACTTAAAGCACTTACTGACGAAGACTGAAGACTACAGTATGAA
>NW_006921643.1:10049196-10050568 GCF_000298275.1 Orycteropus afer afer | reverse complement strand
CTCAAAGTACCACGGACTACCAGAAGAACTAACAAATCTGTCCTGGAAGAAGTGCAGCCAGAATGCTCCTTGGAAGCAAGAATGGCCAGACTTTGTCTTACCTACTTTGGTCATGTTGTCAGAAGGGACCATTCCCTGGAGAAGGATATCATGCTTGGTAAAGTGGAGGGACAACAAAAAAGGGGAAGACCCTCAATAATATGGATTGACACAAGGCCTGCAATGATGGCCTCAGGAATAGCAAGGATTGTGAGGCTGGCACAGGACCAGACAGTGTTTCGTTCTATTGTACAAAGGGTCACTATGAGTCACAGCTGACTCAACAGCACCTAACAACAACAACAACATGTGCATGTGAGAGCTGGACAATGAACAAGGAAGATCAAAGAAGAGTTGATGCTTCTGAGTGTGGTTTTGGCAAAGAATACTGAAATACCATTGACTGACAGAAGGACAAACAAATCTATCCTGGAAGAAGTACAGCCACAATGCTCCTTATAAGTGAGAATGGCCAGACTTCATCATACCTACTTTGCTGGAGAAGGATATCATGCTTGGTACAGTGGAGGGTCAACAAAAAAAGGATAATGCACTCAACAAGACAGATTGACACAGATTGACACAGTGCCTGCAACCATGGCCTCAAGTCTAGCAAGGACTGTGAGGATGGCACAGGACTGGCAGTGTTTCATTCTGTTGTATATAGGATTGCTATGAATTGGAGCTGGCTTGTCGGCACCTAACAACGAGTCTAAAGGATAAGTGCTCAAGTTTAAAAATCCACAACATCCCATCTTCTACGTCACACAAATCATACTTTAGCACAAAGTTGAATCATGATAGAACAGTAACACCAGTTGCCATCAAGTTGATTTCAAGGCATGGCAACTCCATGTGTGTCAGAATACAACTGTGCTCCACAGGGTTTTCAATGGTTGACTTTTTTTTGGAAATAGATCATCAGGCCTTTCTTCTAAGGTACCTCTGGGACTGGAACATCTAACCTTTCAGTCAGCAGCTAAACATGCTAACTGTTTGCACCACCTAGGAAATCCAAAACTGTAACAGTCACTACATAAATGTTTATATATTCTAAAGTTAACATACCTTGGAAATATTTTGAAACCTTCACTGTTAAATATAACCTTCTCTCTTTTACTTCCACATTTCCTCAATGCTAAATGTGGGATGACATCAAGAGCATCATCCATGAAGAAAGCAAGAGGTCACTACAAAGACAACAAAAGAAGAGAAGACCAAATTGGATGACAGAAGAGACTGAAACTTGCCCTTGAACGGAGAGTAGCTAAAGCAAATGGAAGAAATGACAAGATAAAAGAGCTGAACAGAAGATTTCAAAGAGCAGCTCGAG
>NW_006921643.1:10042226-10048385 GCF_000298275.1 Orycteropus afer afer | reverse complement strand
CTGTACCTTGACCAGGAGGCTGTCGTTCGAACAGAACAAGGGGACACTACATGGTTTAAAATCAAGAAGGGAGTGCGTCAGGGTTGTGTCCTTTCCCCATACTTATTCAATTTATATGCTGAGCAAATAATCCGAGAAGCTGGACTATATGAAGAGAAACATGGCATCAGGATTGGAGGAAGAAGCATTAACAACCTGAGATATGCTGATGATACAACTGTGCTTGCTGAAAGTGAGGATGACTTGAGGCACTTACTGATGAAGACTGACGAACACAATCTGTAGTATAGATTACATCAAAATATAAAGAAGACAAAAATCTTCACAACTGGACCAATAAGCAGCATCACGATAAATGGAGAAAAGATTAAGGTTGTCAAAGAATTCATGTTTCTTGGTTCTACAATCGATGCCAATTGAAGCAGCAGTCAGGACATTAGACAACGTGTAGCACTGGACAGGACGGCTGCAAAGGAACTCTTTCAAGTGCTGAGGAGTAAGGATGTCTCCTTGAGGACTAAGGTGCGCCTGACACAGGCCATGATATTTCCAATCACCTTGTATGCATGTGAGAGCTGGACAATGAATGAGGAAGACCGAAAAAGAATTGATGGTTTTGAATTGTGGTGCCGGTGAAAAATGCTGAAAGTACCATGCACTGCTAAAAGAACTAACAAATCTGTCCTGGAGGAAGTGCAGCCAAGATGTTCCTTGGAAGCGAGGATGGCCAGACTTCATCTTGCCTACTTTGGTCATGCTGTCAGAGGGGACCATTCCCTGGAGAAGGATGTCATGCTTGGTAAGGTGCAGGGTCATCGAAAGAGGGAAAGGCCTTCGACAAGATGGATTGAACGGTGGCTGCAACAATGCACTCAAGTATAGCAAGGATCATGGAGCTGGTGCAGGATTGGGTGGTGTTTTGTTCTGCTGTGCATGGGGTCACTATGAGTCAGAAACAACTCAACAGCACCTAACAACAACAACAAACTTGCATTTTTGACCCCTGACTATGTGAACCAGCAGAAAGATGAGAGAAATCTATGGGATGGCATGGCTGAAGGAGTAGGAGGACATCTAGCAGCTCTCATCTCTTTGCAAGAGGGTACTGGTGAAAAAGCAAATCATAGGAGTCTCCAAGAGAAAGGGATTTTGAGCCGAGTTGTCAGGAATGCTGCCCACTGAGCACATGGAAATACTTTTCCTTCCCCTCCTACATAGGTGATGAAAATACAGAAATATACTGGGGTCAAAAAAGATGAAAGAGAAGAAAAACATCGCCCACTGTAACCTCATCTTTGAGAGCAAAGTTTATTACCTATATAGGAAACTGAGAGATGTTTCACAAAACTATCAACTCACCTCCTGCTCTTTAAGAAGAGATTCAGCAGCCTCATTTTAACCTACAACTGAAAAACCCTTTCTTGTCATGCCAATGCAAACAGAGGCAGAAACTGAGTGGAAATGGACCTCCCAAACCTACTCAGTATGTAGAATATGGTACACTTGCTCTCACCTTATAATTGGGGCATGAGAAGCTTTTATGGCCATAATAAAGGGGAACGTGCTAGGAAGTGTTGACAAGAGTGGAAATGAGATGGAGGCACCATAGTGTGTTTTAATTAAAGAAAACCTCTCTACAATGCCTAGAGAAACTTCTAAAGAAGAAAAACAGAAAATAATTCTGCTTCTGAAAGCATCTTGGAGCTTGTTTACTGATCAGATGGAGAGCTGAATCAGGAGGCACACCCACTTCCAAATAGTTATGCAAACAGGTGATCGTCTCCAGGAACTGTATATTTGAGCAGTATCAAACATCTGGTTCCACTTCCAAACAAACCCATCTCCTTAATCTCCCTCAACAATATGAATTCCCTTAAATTCCAAACTTAGAATACAGAAGAAAGATGTTTGACAGGCTTAAAACATCCTGATTTAGGAATTATTTAAAACCAAGAATAATCAATTTTGATTTGGGAAAGATCTGCAATTCGCCATTGCTACCACAATTCATCCTATCTCCTGAAGCTACCCCTTCTCCTTATCTTTTCTTTCATATCCCCCAAGATGATGAGAGCTTAGGGTACGTTTTTTCTTTAAAAATTATAAATACTTCTCTGCATTAGAGTCTAATTGGTATTCATGAAATATCAAGTCTAGTGGACTAATGTAGCACAAGCTAATTAACAACAAATAATAACACCTGTACAGCATGTATTACATCCCATTCAGCCAAGTATTTTACATGCTTTATCTCCTTGAATTCTTAACAATTCTAGAAAATAGGTATGAATCCCATCTTCATTTTTCAGATGAGGAAATCATGGCTCTGAGAGACTAAGTAACTTTAGCTCAAAGTCACAGGGCTATATTAAGTGGCAAAGTCAAACGTGGATCCAGATTCCCTGACTTGAAAGCCAAAAATATTAACAACTAAAGTCCACTGCCATGATGCAAGGAAACAATTAGTCCAAAGGAGTAATGGACCACATGAACCCCAGCCTCCAAGACCCTGAGACCAAAAGAAATAGATGGTGCCTGGCTACCACTGCTGACTGCTCTGAAAGGATCACAATAGAAGGTTCTGGATAGAGTGTGACAAAAATGTGGAACAAAACTCAAAACATTAAAAAAAAAAAAAAAATCAGGCTTATTGGTCTGATAGAGACTGGTAGAACCCCCAAGATTACGATTGTTAGATACCTTTCAAGCCTGGAACTGAATTCAACTTTCAGACAGGCCTATCAAAGTGAACAAGAACACCAGGAAGGTACACACTTATTACAACAATCAACCTCACGAGATCAAAAGAGCAGCATTTGCCCAGGGATAAAGCTCAGAAGCAGGAAGAGATAGGAGAGAAGGAAGAGGGGAAATGGTGAATACACAGAGGAAGTGGGAAGAGTGCTGTCACACTGTGGGGAATGCAATCAGTGTCACAAAATAAAGTGTATATGAATTGTTGAATGGAAAATCAATTTGCTCTGTAAACTTCTACTCAAACCACAATAATAATATAAAAAAGTGGAAAAATAAATTAGCTCAGTTAGTTGCTATGAGCTTGTGATTTAGGCTTAAAGGAGCATCATCTCCCCATGGGAGCTCTTGCACCCTCCAGCAGCCACACTGAACAGCAGACATCATGACACCTAAAAGGAATTCCAAACCCAGCCCAGGTGGCGCCAAGTGTCAGAATTCTCTAGAGCTGGGAAACGTGGCCACAGATAAACTTCTCAGACAGGATAGAAGTACTGGTCTGACAACTGCTATGGCTTTTTTTTTTTTTTTTTTAAATGAAAGGGGAGAGATTAAATAGCATTATATGAGAATTATGCAGAGATTGAAGGATCTTGGTACGAGTACTGCTGATCTTGAGCAAATAGCCCAAATAAGCTTAACACGTGTGTTTAATTCAAAGACTTAACCTGTTGCCAAGTAAAGTGTCTTAAAGAATTGGAATGTTGTCAAACTAGCTTAACACCATGAAATGGTAAACTTAATGAGAGACTCTATAAATCTCGAGGAATAAAACACACAGCTATCTCCAAAGGCTGTGATTTCATAATGGTCTGGCCTCTTTCCTGGGTGTGTACACACACACACACACACACAGAGTGATGGGTGAAAAATTGTAACTAAAAGCTGATTTTTTTAATTGAGTAAAATGTATTCCACCCCTGCCTCTACTCAAAACATTTAGAATCATTTTACTCAATTTTTTTAAGTATAGAGACCCAAATATAAGACACAACCATGCAAAAGAGTCGATTCTCTAAAACACATCTACTCACTCTCCTAAAGAAATAACACACATTCTTGAGAATAGAAACCATAACATTAAAACAAAATAAAACAAAACCGGTGGTTCAGTGTTGAACCTTAAAAGATGGGGAAGGCTGTACAGATCCTTATAAATCAACTGCCTGAGGATCTTTCCAAACTGGATATAAGTGGGGCAATGGAGAGGGCAGGGAGAGAAGGAAGAAAAGATTTGTAATTGGAAAAAAAAAATCAAATTCAGTAATATTTGTTCCTGAGAAAAACATGACAACTACTCACCTGTCCACTGCTTCTACATCAAAGCAAAACCTTTTCTCAATAGAGTCTGTTTTCCGCCTTGTACAGGATTTGAGAGTGACTGATTCATCTTCTCCCTATTGAACACACAAATCATAAAGATGAGACCAGACTGTGTACTCTGCTCCTACTCAGGACAAACATGACACAAAAATAGGAATGATCATTTCATTTCTTCAAGCCTAAATGTTCATAACTATGAGATATAGAAGGCTGGTCATACTCCTCAGGCAAAAGGCTCATGCAACTGAAATTTGTAAACCATGTTGTACTCAGAGCCAAACACCTTTAATACCGGTAGATCCTGACAGCGCAGCATTACACAAGGTAGCTAAACTCTCATTTATATTGTTTTTAACAAGTTTTAATTTGTAGTTTGATTAGATTGAGCAAGACGACCTTGAAATCACCTTCCAACTCTGGCTTCTATGGTCTTGATTCAGTCCTCATTTCTTCAGAAAAGCTCTCCTGGACCATGTCAAATACCCCCATGACATGTTCACATAGCACCACGGACCTTTCCCTCATGACATTGATCATAGCTGAAATTTTCCATTGATAAAGATGGTAATTCAAATAACATGTCTCTCCTTGTAAGTTCTCTAAGGAAATTTGCCTGTTTTTTTTTTGTTTGTTTGTTTGTTTGTTTGTTTGTCTGTTTGGTTTTTTCTTTTTTTTTTTTTTTTTTTTGCATTCTTCTTCACTTCCAATGCTAGGAGACCATTAGCTGCATCTTAGATGGCTGCTTGAAAGCTTTTAAGACCCCAGTCACTACTCACCAATGTAGGATGTGGAGCAATGCTTTTATGTGTTTTGTTGTGCCAACTGAGTCTGATGTCCTCAAGTACTATGGTCCTGAGATAGTAGATATACTGGATCTCTCTCCTTTAGTGTCTGGCTGTCTGTGAGAGATTACTCTGTGTCTCTCTTCTTTTGTTTCTGTAAGGACTGCAGGTATATTGTAACACTGGTGTCTGTGCAAGATTATCCTCTGCTGAATCTATCCTTGGTCTAGAGTACATTGCTGTTCACTGACTCCCTTCTGATCATCTCAGGTATTTATGTGTTTATCTGTGTAGCCTAGTGTTTGCTATTAATGGCAATGTGGTATTGCGGACCCATTGGTTGGTATTAGCATCTGTCATCTATCTCTTATGTGCACAAATCGGTGTCCTCCCATATCCTAATGTTATCCTGGTGGTCATATATCCTTCCCATATATCCCTGCCCCACCCATGTCAGCTTGTAGGCCCCAACTTGCCCAAAATTAATCCCTCTCCTTCCCTCCCCATCCTGGTAACCTACTAGGTGAGTTCCTTTTCCCAAGCAAACCCTTCTCTGTCTTTTTACAGTAATGGGCTCATACAGTACTTGTCCTTCTATGATTGACTTATTTCACTCAGCATAATGTCCTACAGGTTCATCCATGTTGAGAGATACTTTGCATATCCCTCATTGTTTTTTTAATGTGGCATAGTATTCCATTGTGTGGATATACCAAAATTTGGTTATCCACTAACCCATTGACGGGCATTTAGGTTGTTTCCACCTCTTTGCTATGGTGAATTGTGCTGCAATGAACACAGATGTACATGTGTCTGTTCCTCATCTTTTTTAATCTGGCCCCTAAAAAAAACTCATTATAATTAGTTTATGATTCATCCATGTTGGTGAGTATATCTAGACTTTGTTTCTTTCTATTGTTGTTGTTGTTAGGAGCCGTCAAGTTGTTTCCGACTCAGCAACTCCATGCACAACAGAACGAAACACTGCCTGATCCCGCCCCAGATCCATGATCCCTGCTATACTTGAGCCCATCATCACAACCATCGTGTCAATCCATCTCACTGAAGACCTCCCCCTCTTTCATTGACCCTCCACCCTACCAAGCATAACATCCTTGTCCAGGGAATGGTCCCTTCTGACAACATGACCAAAATAGGTGAGACGAAGTCTGGCCATTCTCACTTCCAAGGAGCATTTCGGGTACACTTCCTCCAGGACAGATGTTAGTTCTTTTACCAGTCCATGGTACTTTCAGCATTCTTCGCCAGCACCACAACTCAAAAGGATCAACTCTTCTTG
>NW_006921643.1:10023380-10025726 GCF_000298275.1 Orycteropus afer afer | reverse complement strand
GAAGGGGAGACAGAATCACCATTAGCAGAATCAGCCAAGGCTAATTCCGATGAGGAGGAAGTCAGATATAGTGCCACTCTCCAAACTTTTTATCAATTCTGGCACCAATCATCCCTCCATGGTACTCTCTATTTCTCTGCTTGGTTTGACAACTTGTTGCAATGGCCACACAGAACTCATAAACTATATTCATCATCATGGACTTTATTAGGGAAGTAACAGGTTACAATTCAGGATCAGGAATGCTCAGGATACAATTCTTCAATGAGGTCAACTTCCTCCCACCCATGCCCACAAGCATGCCTTTCTTTGGTCCTTGGTCTCTTGGCCTGATCTCTGCCTTGCTCAGGCAAGCATTACAAAGCTCTTTTAGCTCTACCAATAGGTGCACCTTGGTACACCCCCATTCTGGCAGCAAGACTATTGCCCAAAGGCTCTCAGCTTCCTCCCTCTGTGGGCTGGCAAGCCCATGACTCTGTCTCATGCCCATCTTGTTTCTGCTGCCTCTGCTGCTGTGATCTCTGCATAGGCACCTGGGTTCCAAGGTCACATTCCAATCCCAGCTTCTTCTCTCTTGATGGTACTTTGTTGTTTCTTGATGGTACTGTTATTGATGGTACTGTTTCGATCTCTGGGATGGCTCATTTTATGACTAGTGACATGGAAAAACTGACCAATCCCCATGTTAGGGTCCATACACCTTATTTCTATGGTCCCACTCCCTCAAGGGCACCATGTACCTTATGTACATTATTAATAAGCTACTCAATCCCCTTGTTGGGCCACAAGCACCTCACATTTGCATAGTTCCATCCAATCATCTGGTGGAAGATACAAAGACCATGGCTAGAAGAGTCACGGTACCTAATTCACTGCATCACAATATGTTTTATATATATTTACTCAAATAATCCTCACGAACCCCTGGCATGGTCTTATTAACATTCTTATTTTACTGATAAGGAAATTGAGCCATAGAACAGTTAAAGTCACAATACTGGCACTGTTGAACTGCTATACTACTAGCCTGAAGAATACCTTAGTTTATTATTTTTACATTAGTAGCATGACTATGATGGCATGAGTGTACATCCACATAGTGACAAGGGAATAGTTTATTTGCAAAATGAAAAACATCATGGTTGAATAAACTTTTTTTCAAAAGAAGATAGTATCAGTGAGAACATTAAGTAAACCAATGAAAATAAACAAACATTACTTCTATAAATAGTTGAGGAACATCCCAGTCCTTCAAATTGTCACTATCTCAATTTAATCTGCAATGTATCTATAGAATAAATTAGAACATATTTCTGTATACTGGTTTTGCTATATAATGGAATTGCTCAAGACTAGCCTTCAGGATGTAATCTATCACTCTCTCCCACTATTTGAATTTTCTTTTATTCCTTCATCTATTCACTTGGCAGACTAAGTATTTGCTATCTAAGGCACCTAGAATGTAAAGGAAAGCTAAGACTTAGGTTCCAACCTGTATTAAACTGATAGTCAAGTGAGAATGTAGACAATAATCAATTTCAAAACAGATAAATAAAAAGTTACAACACCACAGCAATCACTATTTAAAAACAAGAAAAAAAGTAGATTGTGCTACAAAAGCATGTATTAAAGGATTTTGACTTTGTCAGGAAGATCAGGAAAGGCTTCCTTCACTTGGGATCCAAAGGATGCATAGCAGATAAAACCAGGAGAAAAGGATTAGGGGATAGGGAACAGGAGTCAGAAAGACCTGTGGTCAAGAGCCCATGAACACTGAAGGAGTAAAAGGAATCTGGGGTGCCTGGAATCTCAGTTCAAGAGGCAAAGTGGGATGACTTAGGCTAGACCATGCAAGACTCTGGTCTGCATCCTGAAAGCAGTGAAAAAATAATGGTATTTATGAAAAGTGTCAAGTAAGGGAAGGGACAGGGTCAGCCTTGGACTGCTCTGAACCTCCTGTGGAGAGGTGCCTCATCTAGGAGGGTAAGATGCAGGGGAATTCCCTTTTACCACACATGGTGAAGTCTGGTCTCCAAAAGATAGTGTAAATCACTCCCAACATGAAGCTAGGAGAAATGTGGCTACTCTTAAAGGAAGATAATTCAAATAAAGGAAAAGTGAGGGGAGTGAAAGGGTGGGAAAAAAAGCATGTTAGGATAAGAAGAAAACACCCTATTATCCAATTTAATTCTACCTCTGCAAAAACAGCAAGGAGGCCACATGTTCTGACCTCCTCTATTCCCACAAGAGAAAGACAGAATCACCAGCTCAAGGCCTATTACTACTGCAAGGCCAGACATGCTGCCTCCCTCCAGCCCTTTCTCCAACCGTTCCTCCCAAAGCACC
>NW_006921643.1:10021476-10021981 GCF_000298275.1 Orycteropus afer afer | reverse complement strand
GTAGGCTCACAATTCATTGCACTTCAGACCAGCCAGCCCTTCCTCTCATCCACAGCCTCTGGGCCTAAGTCAAAGAGTACCAAACTCAGCCGTTTCTTCTGTGCTGCACTTCCCCCATTTCACTCAGGTGGATCCAGGTGGTCACAAGCAAGTAACACACAAGTCTACTACTCACTGGCTTCCTTTAACTTTCAGTCCTGGAAGGGGTTTCTCTCACTGACCATGACTTTCCCTTGTGGATGCACTCAAAACCAGTCAGCTTGCTTGAAATTCAAAGAGCCAAACAGTCATTGTTTTTCCTTTTCAGGTCCTTATTCAAATGCAAATCTTCTGTTCCCTCAGTAGTACTGGGTGGGGCTCAGGTTTTCTAACTAAACTCCTAGTATGGTCTCTACACACAGGGCTTAAAACAAAAGCCTGTGTTTCTGCTGGGCAAATTCTATTTCCCCTTTTTAATATATCCAATCATGTATTGGCTGAAGGCGGACTTACACGCTCTCTGTTA
>NW_006921643.1:10014274-10021179 GCF_000298275.1 Orycteropus afer afer | reverse complement strand
TCCCGACATTTCTGACACCAACTGCAAAAACAGCAGGGAGGCAGCATGTCTGGCCTGGCAGGAATAGGCCTTGGGTTACTGCTGGTAATCCTGTCTTCCTCTTGTGGGGTTAGAGGAGGTCAGAACATGTGGCCTCCTTGCCGTTTTAGCAACCTCTCTAGCTCAAAGGAGAATTTTGTACAAATATGCATATGAGGATGCCACATGTACAAATGGAGAAGACATCACCTCTAGACAGCCAGTCCTCACACCTCCTCCTCCCTAAAGCTGAAGAAACGGTACAATGACATGGAAAGTGCAATGGCTTCAGAATCAGGAGACCTGGGTTTGAGTACTGGCTCTATAGCCCATTAGTCATGAGGTCTTGTTGTTGTTAGGTGCTGTTGAGTCGGCTCTGACTCACAGCCACCCTGTGTAAAACAGAAGGAAACACTGCCCGGTCCTGTGCCATCCTCACAATCCTTGCTATGCTTGAGCCCATCGTTGCAGCCCGTGTCAATCCATCTCATTGAGGGTTTTCTCCTTTTTTGCAAATCCTCTTATTAAGCATGGTATCTTTCTCCAGGGGCTGGTCCCTTCTGACAACATGACCAAAGTACATGAGACGAAGTCTGGCCATTCTCGCTTCTAAGGAATATCCTGGCCATACATCTTCCAGGACAGATTTGTTCATTCTTCTGGCAGTCCATGGTATTTTCAGTATTCTTGCCAACACCACAATTCAGATGTTGGGCAATCTACTTCCGTAGTGATACCACCTCAGAAACCCACAGAGGGGTCGCTATGAGTTGGACCCAACTCGATGGCAGTGAGTTTTATTTTCTTTAGAGGTCAGTTTATCTCTATGAGCCTCAAATTCCTCCTTTGTAAAAGGAACATAATTACTATGCCTCAGTGAGTTGCTATAAAGATCAAACAGGACAACACAGGTGAAAGGATTTATAAAAATATAGATAGCCATAAGGAATTCTTATTAGGGAAATTAATAATCATGATAGCAACTCCTAATATAGCACTCAATACATGCCATACATGCCAAGTTCTCCCCAAGGAAGTTCATATACACTAATTCATGTAAACTCTGAACTCAAAGGGGTGGTGGCTATTAACTAAGTCTCTGGAGTCCCAAACATCCACCATAATTGACTTCTGCCCTTTGTCTTCAAGTGTGATAAGACAGGGAAAAAAGAAAATACAACACAGTTCTTCAGCAAAGGTTTAGGAAAGCACAAGATAAAGACTGAGAGAATAATTCAGTGAATCTGGTTTCTAGAAGAAAGAGTAGGAGTTGGAAAAGGACTATGACTAGATCCAAGGAAGGCCCGGCCTCACTCTATTTCCATTTCATGAAAACCATGGGATATCTATTAACATAGGTTTTTATTATTCCTTCTAACTGTAATTTCTCTGTTTTGATATTTTGTTAATATGTCTGTTTTCCTGAGATTACTTATAAGTCAACCTACTCCTGCCAAGAAACATTAAAAGGGCTTTGATACAGGAAAGGAATAGAGATGCCAATAAACTTCTCTATCATGGCCTAAGCACAAGAAACCCAGGAAGAATATCTGGAAGAGGTAGAGAACAAAGGAGGCATCATGGCTGAGTAGCTACTAGTAATGATAACAGCATCTAGCTTTATTGGCCCAGGCAATACAACTTCAAAGCAAATGCTCTTAACCACTATGCCCACATAACAAACATGTTGCATAAAAATGCACCACAAAGACTAGGGTTAGAAGGCTGTAGAGGATTAACTACCAGGAGGGAACCAAAGATGGAAAGAACCAATACCATGAATTATGTTTTCTTCTACCTATCCCATAAAACTGGGAAGAACTAGCTGATAGGAGCCTGGATAGTCCTCAGACCCTCAGAGCTTCCATTTCTAGCAGTATATGGATAAATCTGCCAAAACAAGCACAAAAAAAAAAAAAAAAATTGCTGGGTAAAATATTAAAAACATGTTTTACATCACATTGCCAAACTGGCACAAAAGTAAGGAAGCTACAGAGCCCCAAATCAAAGTAAATCAGGAATAATGGGAAGTAAATGTGTGCCAAAACTAGCTCTGAGCTTCTAATGAAACTTGGAGGGCTCGAGCTTATGCTTTATGCTTTGAACACTGCCAGAAAGAGGACAGAGGACAGGCAATCAAACTGAGGGCTCACCCAAAGTGGAGACTGTAACAGGAAATACCCAAGACAAAACCAGGACCCCAAAGGCTGACACAGAGTAATAATGAAAAAGATATGACTCTCAGACTAGGATAACAATAAAACTAGCCTATCTCAATTCCTCTGGATTTTTAACTACAAACTGGTCCCTAATGCAGACCTAAACTATATAGTCCAAAAAAGTTTCCAATAAGTAATTTAACCTCAAGTAACTGGCAGAAGCAAGTACAAATCCTCATTAGAAAAATTCAACTTCAAAACAGATCTCAAAGGATACCCACTGAAAATGTTCAAAGGAATATGAGAGCACAAAATGCATTTAAAAAAAAAAAAAAAAGTGCCATGAAAGAGAATCATCAGAAACAATAGATAGCAGAAAAGATTTGCAAAGAGGTAAGATACTGGAATAATCAGACACAGAATATAAAAATAATATACTTATTAAGCTTTAAGAAATAAAAGAAAATTACAAATACAAGGAAAAGATTTTAAAAGAACATGTAGACATAAAATATTAAAATTTAAATTATAAAAATACAAGAATTTGTCAAGTTATCAATCAGAATTTATCAGAAAAATTATTTAAATTAAAGATAGAACCAAAGAAATTTTCAACATTGTAGTCCAGAGATTTGAAAAGATGAAAAATAAAAAAGGGAGGTTGTGAGGCATGTAAGATACAGTGAAAAGATCTAAAACATTTAATCACAGTTCCAGAAGGATATTAAAAAAATGAGAGCAGGAAAAAATCAAAGTGATAATTTCCCAGTTGTCAGATATATAGGAAGAGCAAAATTTCAAAAGTGCAACAGACTGGAAAAAAAGTCCACATCTAGGCTTCTCATAGTGAAATGTAGTACATTAAAAATAATAAGAAGAAGATATTAAAAGAGACAAGATTAGCTACAAAAAAAATGTATTCAGACTGCAGTGAGAGGACCCAAAGGAGACTGAATGGCAGGAGGCAAGTGATAATAGCTTTGTGGTAAAGGAAACATTGGAGCACTTCAAGGAGCTCCCCAAAAGCAATGACATCAGGAAGCCTGATATAGCTCATTGTCTATTCCAAACATGGCTACAAGAATGTCTTCCATCTCACATGCTCTTCATCCAATGAGATTTTGACATTCCACCCATCAAAAGGTAAGATCTATGTCCTCTCCTACTGAATTTGAGTGAGCTTTTGTGACTGTTTCCACAAACAGGTAAGGCAACAGTAAAGCTATGTAACTTCGGAGACTAAGTCATTAAAAGGAAATGCAGCATCTGCCTAAGTGAAATACTCACTCTTGAATCCTTTATCTGTCTTGAGGCTGCCATGCTGTGAGGAAGCCCAAACTAGCCCACATATAGAGACTACCTGGAAAGGCCCTCAGACTACCCAGAGAAAGAGGCAAAGAAGGAAGAGAAGGAGAAAGAGATGGAAGAGCAGGAGAGCTATCCCTGGCCAGCCTTCAGCTGCTTCAGCCTTCACTGTTCCAGCTCTAGCCACTTCTTGTTGTTGTTGTTATATGCCATCGAGTCAGACCCGACTCATAGCGACCTTCCTTGGGTTGTTGAGGCAGTATCACTACAGAAGTAGATTGCCCAACCTTCCTTCCGAGGATTGGAATCACATGACAGACACCGAGACCAACCCACCCCTCCAAATGCTTGCTGGATTCTTGATCCACAGGAACTGTGAGAAACAGTAAAATGATTGGTGTTGTTTTAAATCATAAGGTTTGGGGGTGATTTGTTACAGCAGTAGCTATCTAGAACATCTATATAGCTAACTGGTAGCTCTCCATGCAAGTAAGAATGACATGAATCAGTCCCACAGGGTGAAGTCATTTGAAAATTTTTAGCATCTGAACATTCAACACACTTAATATTGTATATATGTGAGATACAATAGTCTTTCTTAATTGCAGTTCTTAATATAAAGTTAATATATTATCTTGATATAACTTAGAGCTAAGAATAATCATCTGGTGTTTGTTAGCTTTTAGGATGCCTCCTGCAACTACTGCAGAAAATTTTTTAAAATCACAGTGAAAAATTGGAGGTGTTGTTTTATATACATTTCATTTTATGTTAGCCAAGCAAATTGAGCATGAAATTTTAAAAATGTACTCACCCCCTTCCCTCCTGACTTTTGATCAAATGGTACCATGGTGATTTGTTTGGAATCCCGTTGGTATGTACAGTAGTGCTTCACCCAAGAAGTCCCAAAGTGACCTGCAAGGTAGTATTTCCCGTAAAATATCTATACATGTCCACTGTATGCTGTGCATCATTAACTGGAGGAGCACACATTCCATAACCCACAATACTCCCCTACTCTTAACTGCTCGTTGGAGCAAGACATTCTCCACACCAACTAGAATAGAATAGACAGAAACTGATCCCACAGGCTGGAAATGGAACCCACCCAGGGCTCTCCCCCAGGGAACAAGAAGACTGTTTCCCACTAGTGTTATATCCAATGAGTCTTAAAATATAAGGGAAGTAGAGGTTCCCTGGGGACATTAATTCACATTCCCATCATCAATCTCCATTTAAAGTTTCCTCTCTCTTCCCCGCCAGGAATAAGATGATGGAGTAGAGAACACAGAAAGGCCCCTCAAAATGCTTTTCCCCAGTCGCATCCAGGGCAATGATTTCATGCTTCCCACACAGCTGCTCTCTGCAACTCTGCTTACAGTCATACTGGGGTTTTGACCTATTTCCAAGCCCCTCATTTTTACTTTAGCAGAACTAAATAAGATCTGAAAAACAGATGAGGAAAACTCAGAGACACAGAGATGTAGGCCCAAGTGTAATCTAAGGAGCCACCCCTCAAGGGTATCCTTCAGGAAGGAGTCATACAGTCAAGTTCTTTAAAAGTCTCTTACTTTACCAGGTGCTTGTTCAATTACTTTATTTTGAACAACAAAGTACTATTCAAGGAAGAAGGTATTATCAGCCTGCAAGGGCCTCAACCAATGCTCAATGAATTCTAGGTTCTCAAGGGAATTCCTGGTAACCAGGAAAACAGAACACAACACTCAGAGGTACACAAGACCCTGGGGACATCATCTTCCCCTCTGGAAAGTGAACTATAAAGTTACTCTCATTCATCCAGAGACACATTTACAGAGCAACGCGTAACAGTTAACAGTTAATGCACTCAGTTACTAACTAAAAGCTTGGAGGTTCAGGTCCACCCACTGGTTCTGCATAAGAAAGATCTAGGTGATCTGCTGTTGTTGTTGTTGTTGTTATATGCCCTTGAATCAGACCTGACTCATAGCGACCCCTCTTTGGGTTTCTGAAGACAGTATTACTACGGAAGTATATTGCCCAACCTTCCTTCCAAGGAGTGGCTGGTAGGTTTGAACATCCAGCCTTCTAGTTAGCAGTCAAGTACCTCAAGCACTACACTACCAGAACTCCTAGATGATCTACTTCTGAGAAAAATCAGTCATTGAAAACCCCATGGGGTACAGTTCTACTCTGACACACGTGGGGTTGCCATGAGTTAGAACTAAGTCAACAACAATTGGTTTTTCACTATAGACCAGGCACTATTGGACATACCCTCCACCTTCCGAACAAAAGGCATGAGTGCATCCCAAGCTGGTGATAGTGAAAAATACTTACGTTTCTCCTGAACGTAGAGGTACCCTTCCATGGTATAGGGACTGATGGTCTTATGCTCAAGAGGATTCTCCTTCATCTTTTTCATCAGTGATTCCACTTCTGACCTAGTGCCTTCAAAGCGATTTCTTGTCTAGAATCAAAGAAAATTTATTCAAATCAAAGAAATAAGATCTCTGTTCCCATCTCTAACAATTCAATGAGTTAACTGAACAGAATGCTTAGATCTGAAACCAGGTAAGAGACATTCCATCATCCAAGAATTAGGCAAATATTCACTTTGAAATACATTTTGGCCTATACCAGAATGACTCTCAAACTTTAGTGACCATCCATATTACCTGGGGAACTTGTGAAAATGCAAATGCACAGGCCTTTCACCTAGAGATCAATTTAGTACCTCTGGACGCAGAAATAGGAGCTCTGGATGGTATAGTGGTTCATTCAGTAGCTAAGCAAAAGGTCCATGATTCGAACCCACTAGCCACTCCATAGGAGAAACATAAGGCAATCTGCTTCCATAAAGATTTACAGCCTTGGAAACCCTATGAGGCAGTTCTACTTGGTCCTAAAACAGGGTCACTATGAGTCAGAATTGACTCGATGGCAGTGGATGTGCTTTGACTGAATCCAGAAACTTGAATTTTAAACAAGTATTCCATGTGACTGGGATTCTGAGGGCCCATGGGGCCTGTAGCGAATGCTATGGTATACTGCCCAGACCCTCTTCAGGACTGAACAATCATTTCTCCAGCTGCAGGGAATGGTGCTTGCTAAGAGTTCACACATGAGTTCCTCCCTAGGACATACAAGGGGAGCTGCTTCCTTCAAAAGGGGTGGGGTCAAAGCCTGACCCCACCCCCCTTGCTTTAATTCAGAACTGCTTTGAAGGCTCATCCCAGCTCCAGAGTTCCCCATAGGAGAGCTGAGACTTCTGTGTTAACTACATCACAGTTCAATTTCCTCTATTTCCCTCACCCTCTCACAGGTGCTTTTGCTGACACTATATTCCAATAAACCCCTTTCATGTAAATCATCATTTCAGAGTTTGTCTGCTGAGGGACCAACCCTAAGCTGAAGTTATACTTTGTGAAACATTTTCTGAAA
>NW_006921643.1:9952034-10014129 GCF_000298275.1 Orycteropus afer afer | reverse complement strand
AAAAAACAAACATGGCACAATCACACACTGAAAAAGCAGGCTCAAGTTCCCATAACTGCTAAGCAAAGAGCTAGAAGGATGATTCTGTGTACCTAAAGAGTCTGCTGTTAAAAAAGTTGGAGGAGAACAGGAGTAAAGCACACTGACTTCTGTCCTGTCAACCTACTAAGAGTTGAACAAGGGTACATCCTTTGAGAGTCAGAGGCCAACGTGTGTGACCCTGTTCACTGCAGAGCACACACTCCCAAGGACTAATGTGACTAGGCAGCTAGATGCACAGAAGAGGGGGATGGGGTGGGGTGGGGTGGGATTTCTACTGCCAAAGGAAATCCTGACTCTGGGGCTACAGATTTAAAACATAATCAGCAACAGCACTTCCGAGAACATAAATAGTTCTTGGGAAAAATGGAGAAGACGATGGTGGTCTGATCTGGGACCACCAAGCACCCTGGAAATGCCTGCTCCCCACCACTTGGAACCCAAACAAGACTCACCCTCCTCACCTACATTCCAATCAAGATAAGTGGTCTCTGTGGCAACCAGACCCATATTTTGTTTTTTCCTTTCCTTAACCAGAGAAAGGAAGCCTGTCCCTTTGCCCACTCACATTCTGAATACTAATGGTCAGCTGTGTCTTGAAGTCGCTGAAATCCTTCGCCAGTTCATAACCATGATGATAGAAAGTGAAGAGTCCTTGCAAGAATGCCAGTAGCTGGAACAAAGGAAGAAGGGCAGAGGTCACACGAAAGGTTAAAAAAAAAGATTATGTAGCTGTATCTGAGTTCACAGCACTGTTTCAAAGAAAGCAATACTAATAAAGTAGTAATAATGGCTAACATTTACTGAGCATTTCTTGCATACTAGGCACTGGCACTGTGCCTGTACATACATGGCCTGTCTCACTGATACTTGCAACAATCTATCAGGTAAGTACTACCATAATTCACTTTTTTTTTTTCTTTTTTTTAAATTGTGCTTTGGGTGCAAATTTACATAGCAAACTTGTTTTACATTCAACAATTCATGCAAATCTTAATAATGAGGAAGCAGACTCAGAGAGGTCAAGTCACTTGCCCAAGAACACAGAGTAAATGGCAGCTAGAATTTGAAACCAGATCTCTTTGGCACCAATATCCATGCTCTTACCCTTGAGCCTCAATACTTCCTTAAGAATCATAAATTGAAGACCAGAGCTCTACCTCAGTATCTTTCAAGTGCATTTTTAGTATTATATTATCATGCAGAAAGGTGTGGTTGTATCAATAACCAACAAGGAAGGGAGAAAAGGAAAATGGTGTGTTCCAAGTCTATAGTCTAATAAGAAAAGTCAGAGCAAAGAAAATCATCCAGAGTAAACTGAAGCCATCCCACTAACGTATACTTCTGGCGTAGTGCCTAAGGCATTTGCCTGCTAACCAGAAGGCTGGCAGTTCAAACCCACCAGCCACTCCTCAGAAGGAAGACTGGGCAAACTACTTCCATATACACCGCCTCAGAAACCCAAGGAGGGGTCGCTATGAGTCGGAATCAACTCGATGGCAATGAGTTTTCAGTGAGATTCACTGTTTAGTGAAAACATCTGTTCTACACAATTCTCACAACATACCTGGACATACTTAAAATGTCCACATCCTCAGTCCCTGACAACTGTCAATAATCCAAGCTAAAGAAACCCTCATAGACCCTACAGCTAAACTTCACTGTTACACTTTCCTGGCCCCCTTTCACATCTTTGTCTCAAATCCCAGTATCAACCTGAAGGTATTATAATAAAAACCTGAAAAGATTTAGAAGGAACAGGATGTCAGCTCTGTCACAGTTCTATCACACCTTGGCAACCATCCTTGTTCTAACCTCAACTCCTCGCTGTCAATTCACACTTTCTTAGTAATTCACTCCTGATCTGCCTCTACTGCATGTTATACTAGACACATTTGCTTTACCTTATGTTATTACAATAGTTTTTCATTCCCTAAATGAATGCATCTTTTCTGGTTAAACAGGTGTTGGTGTTAGGTGCCGTCAAGTTGGTTCTGACTTATCCTTACCCTACCTATGTGCAACAGAACAAAATGCTGCCCAGTGCCCTGTACCACCCTCACAATCCTGGCTGTGCTTGAGCCCCCTGTTGTAGCAACTTGTCAATCCATCTCACTGAGGATCTTCCTCTTTTTCACTGATCTTCTACCTTACCAAACACGATGTCCTTCTCCAAGGACTGGTCCTTCCTGATAATATGTTCAAAGTATATGAGATGAAGTCTCACCATCCTCCCTTCTAAGGAGCATCCTGGCTATACTTCTTCCAAGACAGATCTGTTTGTTCTTCTGGAAGCCCGTGATCTAATCAGTATTCTTCACCAACACTACAATTCAAATCCATCAATTCTTCAGTCTTCCTTAGTCACTGTCCAGCTTTCACATGCATATGAGGCGATTGAAAATACAGGCATAACCTCTTTTATTGTGCTTCACTGTACTGTGAAATAAAGTGCTTCACTTTATTAAAACTTCAGATACTGAGTTTTTTACAAACTCTAAGTTTGTGGAAATCCTGCATTGAGCAAGTCTGTCGGTGCCATTTTTCCAACACCATGTGCTCACTTCCTGTCTCTGTCACATTTTGGTAATTCTCACAATATTTCCAAACGTTTTTGTAATGCTATTGCACATTTAATAGACTATAGTATAATGTAAATATAACTTTATATGCACTGGGAAACCACAAAATTCTTGTACCTTGCTCTATTATGATAGTCCCTTTATTGTGGTAGTCTGGAACCACCAGACCTGGCCTGGGTTGTTGTTGTTGTTGTTGTTGTTGTTGTTATGTGCCATCGAGTGGTACTGGACTCATAGCGACCTCTCCTTGGGTTTCTGAGGTAGTATCACTACGGAAGTAGATTGCCCCAGCTTCCTTCGGAGGAGTGGCTGGTGGGTTTAAACTGCCAGTCTTCTGGTTAGCAGTCAAGTGCCTTAGGCACTATGCTACCAGTTGTTGTTGTTGTTGTTGCTGTGTGCCGTCGAGTCGGCCCCGACTCATAGTGACCCCTCCTTGGGTTTCCGAGGCAGTATCACTACGGAAGTAGGATTGCCCAACCATCCTTCCGAGAAGTGGCTGGTGGGCTTGAACCGCCAGCTTTCTGGTTAGCAGTCAAGCGCTTTAGCCACTATGCTACCAGAGCTCCCAAGACGTGTACCTTAATCCCTCAAAGTGACATCTTTGCTTTTTAACAATTTAAAGAGGTCTTTTGCAGCAGATTTTGATCCAATTCTTATGTGAGAAGAAGCCCTAATAATGACAATGGGAGAACTCTTCCCACATTGCCTACTCCCATAATTTGCTTGTGGCAAGAATGCTAAGTAAACCCAAAGAATGAGTTATTCTACCTGAGCTCAGAGGACAGGCCTGTCTTCCGCTGAAAAAAAAAAGTGCCCAGTCCAGTTTATCAAAGAGCTTTCCTCTGGAAAATCAGATAAAACCCAGATTATAACAATATGGTAACAACATGGTACTTTGACATGTCCCTCTGCCATTGGCTCCCTCTAGACAGATATTCATAGGAAGTGGGGAGCAGGTATTTCTGGGTCCTCTAGCTACAATAACATCTCAAAAAAAAAAACAAACTCATTGCCATCGAGTCAATTCCAACCCACAGCAACCCCCATTGGGGCTTCCAAGGTGTAAACCTTTACAAAAGTTGACTGCCCCATTTTTCTTCCACAGAACAGCTGGTGGGTTTGAACCTCCAACCTCCTGGTTATCATTCAAAATCCCTCAGACACTGTGCCACAAGAGCTCCTCATAAAAACATCTAGTGGCAGCATACATATACATCCCTAACATAACACTCTGGTGGCATAGCGCCTAAGACACTTGACTGCTAACCAGAAGGTTGGTGGTTCAAACCCACCAGCCACTCCTCGGAAGGAAGATGGGGCAATCTACTTCTGTAGTGATACTGCCTCGGAAACCCAAGGAGGGGTCACTATGAGTCGGAGACCACTTGACGGCATATAACAACAACAACATAAACCAATAACAAGGAGTTACCAAAAACTAGTAATAAACTCTTTTCTTCAAAGATGGCCAAAGTCTTTGAATTTATTCTATATAAAATACTTTTTTGAGAGGAAGGCCCTTAATTTTCCTTCTAGATGGCTCCACTAATAAAGAAAAGGAGGTTTTTATGCCAAACCTGGCCCCAGTATTCACAATGAAAACCGTTCTTACCCTCTTATCTTACCAGCCCTCATACTTGAATGCTGTGCATTATCACTTTTTCAAGGCACTGTGCCATCACCAACTGGAGAATAATGCAAAAGATAAGCAGCGACCTCTAAGGTCATTCCTTCTATTAACTTTGATTTATGCTTTGCTTAAGTAAACAGGATGTCTCTCTTGCTCAGAGCAATTAGATACTGTCAAATAGCTCACTAAGATGCCACTTAGGCATACAAAGAAGAGCTCCAAAGGCAGAAGTTACTAATATGTATTAGAGTTTTTGCGTCCTTTGGTGTCATGTCTCAACTGTCCATTTTTCTATGGGAAATGATTCCTCAGATATTGTTATCTTTGGACTACTTCTTCCTTCCTCCTCCTCTCACATCAAACCTCCTCTCCTCCACTCCACCTCCTTACATACCCCTTCTCATACACTGTAGGAACCTTTGAGCCTATTACTGGGTGGAAAGTGAAAGTCCACTCTTCAGGGGGCAGGGTGAGGCCCACAAAAGGACTCCAGAGATGAAGGAACTTTCTGCTTCAAAGATATGCTTCTACTCAAACACAAAGAGGAAGAGCTTGGAGTAGCCCCACCTGGTTATCAGATAGGAGAGGCACGTCCACAGAGGCCCCTCCCTAAACAGTCCCTGGTCACAGCACAACAACGGAAATACCAAAGAAAGCCCTTCTCCATCTCCCTTTGCTCTCTCCCTGTCCTTGTCTTCTTCAGAGAGTAAGTGTAAATAAAACCTATTCCTACTGCCTAGTTGACAACATAGAACTTATTTAAAATTAAAAATAGGGAAAAGAAGCACCAAAAACATGACTGCTCAGTTTAGCATTGGCTGCATCATTATGCACCACTTGTCTCTCAGTCTGTGGCACTGTGGTGGTTTGCATGTTGCCATAAGGCTGGAGGCTATGGGTGGTAAATTGCTTTATGTGGCTCCTCTAGCCATTGTCCTCCATTTTGACATATTGGGTATATCCTATTATCCATGCCTGTTTAGGGTGGTATGGTAGTTAAGGCTGTGGTAGTTAACTTGACTGGGGGAGCTGGTAGTAGTTACTCCCTATAATGCCTGGCTATCAACTCTGTGGTGGAATTTGCCCCAAGCAACTGAATAGCTGCTTTTAAATTCCTGATTGTTAAAGTCATCCACTTGGGTATTTCTGTTGAAACAGCACTGAAACCAGCTCAGCAGTAACCGAAACCAGTGGGATATATCTTGAGTCCCACCTTGCTGGAAGGGGTAACTCAAATCAACATCCTTAGCTTCCTTGAGGGTATATATAGGAATCTTCTGGGAAGCTTCACACTCTCTCTTCTGTTCCATTTCTGTTTTGGCTCATCATCATCTCACCCCTGGATTTGAGACAGCAGCCATAATCTGATCTGTTGATTTAGGTTCATCAAACCCCAAGAACTGAGAGGATCCTTCTTACCTACTTACAGACCAGGAACTTGTGCCAGCCTCCGATGCTCCACCACCACTACATGAGATGATCCCTTGGTGTCTGTAAGTTCTGTGAGATGTTACAGCGAAATACAGAACCCTAAGACAGGCGGAGGAGTTCTGGTAGCATAGTGCCTAAGGCACTTGACTGCTAACCAGAAGGCTGGCGGTTCAAACCCACCAGCCACTCCTCGGAAGGAAGGTTGGGCAATCTACTTCCATGGTGGTGCTTCCTCAGGAAACCCAAGGAGGGGTCACTATGAGTCAGGTCTGACTCGAGGGCACATAACAACAACAACAACAAGACAGGAGGGAGATTACTGAGAGGAGGAGGAAGAGTTCATGTCTGAAATGATGGAGTAGCACAGTAGTTTAGACATTTGGAACATCTTTAACCTCTGCCTCATGCCAACTGGCCTTGTACTGATCTTTCTAAGAGAAATTGTTCAAGCACTATGCCACTGGTATTTCAAATACAAGCAGGGTCACCCACAGTGGACAGGTTTCAGGGAAGCTTCCAGACTAAGAAAGACTCAGAAAAGAAAGGGGCCACCCATTTCTCAAAGAATTGGCCAGTGAAAAATCTTATGAATAGCAGTGAAACCCTGTCTCATGTATTACTGGAAAATTTTATGAGTAGCCCTGAAATACCGTCTGACATAGTGCCAGAAGATGAGCCCCTTAGGTCAGAAGGCACTAAAAACATGACTGGGGAAGAGCTGCCTCCTCAAACTAGAGCTGACTTTAATGATGTGGATGGAGTAAAGATTTTCGGACCTCCATTTGCTGATGGGGCATGACTCAAAATGGGAAGAAATACCTATAAACGTCCATCAATAATTGGAACAAGGAATGTACAAAGTATGAATCTAGGAAAATTGGAAGTTGTAAAAAATGAAATGGAGCACATAAAGATAGATAGGAATGAGCAGAAATGGACTGGTTTGGGCCATTCTGAATCACATAACCGTATGATCTACTATGCCAGGAATTACAAGTTGAAGAGAAATGGCATGACATTCATCGTCACAAAGAATGTTTCAAGATCTATTCTGAAGTACAATGCTGTCAATGATAGGATAATAACCATATGCCTACAAGGAAGACCCATTAATATGACTGTTATTCAAATTTATGCACCAACCACTAAAGCCAAAGATGAATAAATTGAAGATTTTTACCAACTTCTGCAGTCTGAACTTGACCAAACATGCAGTTAGGACATGTTGATTATTACTGGTGCTTGGAAGGCAGAAGGTGGAAACAAAGAAGAATCACCAATAGTTTGAAAATAGGGCCTTGGTGATAGAAATGATGCCAGAGATCACATGACAGAATTTTGCAAGACCAATGACTTATTCGTTGCAAATACCTTTTTTCAACAGCATAAATGGCGGCTATACACATGGACCTCACCAGATGGTATACACAGGAATCAGATCAACTACATCTGCGGTAACAGACTATGGAGAAGCTCAATATCTTCAGCCAAAACAATGCCAGGAGGTGACTGTGGTATGCACCATCAACTGCTCATATGCAAGTTCAAGTTGAAACTGAAGACAAATAAAACAAGTCCACAGAGCCAAAATATGACCCTGATTATATCTCATCTGAATTTAGAGACCATCTGAAGTACAGATTTGATGCACTGAACACCACAAAGCAAAAACCAAACGAATTTTGGGATGACATAAAAACCATCATACATGAAGAAAGCAAAAGGTCATTAAAACAACAGGAAAGGAAGAAAAGGCCAAAAGGATGTCAGAAGAGACTCTGAAATTTGCTCTTGAATGGAGAGTAGCTAAAGCAAATGAAGAAATGGCAAGAAAAAAGAGCTGAACAGAAGATTTCAAAGACCAGCTCAAGAAGACAAAGTAAATTATTATAATGAAATATGCAAAGACCTTAAAACAAAACCAAAACAAAGAACATGTTCAGGATTTCCCAAGCTGAAAGAATCAAAGAAAAAAATTCAAGCCTTGAGTTGCAATACTCAAAAATTCTATGGGCAAAATACAGAATGATGCAGGAAACATCAAAAGAAGATGGAAGAAATACACAGAATTACTGGACCAAAAATAATTGGTCCATGTTCTTCTTTTTTAGGAGGTGGCATATGATCAAGAACCAATGATATTCGAGGAAGAAGTGAAAGCTGCACTGAAGGAGATAGCAAAAAACAATGTTCCAGGAAGTGACAGAAAACCCACTGAGCCGTTTCAACAAACCAAAGCTGCGCTGGAGTCACTTACTCATCTATGCCAAGAAATTTGGAAGACAGCTACCTGGTCTCTTCCTGACTGGAAGATATCCACATTTGTACCCATTCCAAAGAAAGGTGATCCAAAAGAATGTGGAAATTATCAAACAGTATCATTAATATCACACAGAAGTAAAATCTTGCTGAAGATAATTAAAAAATGGCTGCATCAGTGTATTGACAGAGAACTTTTCAGAAACGCAAGCTGGATTCAGAAGGGGACATAGAATGAGGAGTATCATTGTTTATGTCAGATGGATCTTGGCTGAAAGCAAAGAATACCAGAAACATGTTTATTTGTGTTTTATAGCAAAAGCACCTGACTTTTTGGATCATTAATTATGGATATACTGAGAAGAATGGGAATTCTGGAACACTTAGTTGCTCTCACAAGAAACCTGTGCATAGACCAGGAGGCCATGGTTCAAACAGAACAAGGGGATACTGCAAGGTTTAAAATCAACAAAGGAGTGCCTCAGGGTTGTATCCTTTCACCATACTTATTCAATCTGTATGCTGAGCAGATAATCCAAGAAGCTAGACTATATGAAGAAGAACGTGGCATCAGGATTGGAGGGAGACTCATTAACCACCTGCCATATGCAGACAACACAACCTTCCTTGCTGAAATTGAAGAATTTACTGATGAAAATTAAAGATTACAGTCTATAGTATAGATTACATCTCAATATAAAGAAAACAAAAATCCTCACAACTGGACCCAAAACCAGCATCCACAATAAAGGGAGAAAAGACTGAAGTTATCAAAGATTTCATATTACTTGTTTCCACAATCATTACCCATGACAGCAGCAGTCCAGAAATCAGATAAGATGTCCTGCACTGGGCAAATCTGATTCAAAAGATCTGTTTAAAGTGCTAAAGGGCAAAGATGTGTCTCTAAAGACTAAGGTGCGCCCCAAGCCATGGTATTTTCAATCACCTCATATGCATGTGAGAGCTGGACAATGAATAAGGAAGACCAAAGAAAAGTTGATGCTTCTGAGGTGCAATGCTGACGAATAATAGTGAGAGTACCATGGACTGGCAAAAGAACACACAAATCTATGCAGACAGAATGCTCCTTGGAAGCAAGAATGGCCAGACTTTGTCTCACCTACTTTGGTCATGTTTTCAGAAGGGACCATTCCCTGGAGAAGGATGTCATGCTAGGTAAAGCAGAGGGTCAGAGAAAAAGGGGAAGACCCTCAACAAGATGGATTGACACGGTGGCTACAATGATGGGCTCACGTCTATCAAGGATTGTGAGGCTGGTGCAGGACTAAGCAGTGTTTTGTTCTGTTATACTATGGTCACTATGAGTTGGAGCTGACTCGACAGCACCTAACAACAACAACAGCATCATTCTGAACTACCTGATAAATTTAGGTTATTTCCACGCACAGGACAGAGCTACCAAGAATCATTCATTCACTCAATAAAGAAAATGGTAGCCAGTAGGAAGAAGAGCTAAACTCTGTCAGAGGTAGCTCAGGTAAGTCACATAACTTACAACCAGTTCCCCATCTTTAGAGAGACAGCTGGTATAGAGTCAACTCTGATTCACTGCAACCCAATGTACGACAGAATGAAACGTGGTCCAGTCTTCATCCTCATGACTGTCAGCATGTTTGAGCTCATCATTGCAGCTATTGTGCGAATCCATCTCATCAAGGGTCTCCTTCATCCTTGCTTGCCCTCTGCTTCACCAAACATGACTGTCCCCCTCCAGCAACTGATGCCTGCTGATGACACACCCAAAGCAGGAGGATCAGACAATGTTCTGTTGTGACCCATAAGATTTTCACTGGTTAATTTTCATAAATAGATATCCAGGCCTTTCTTCCTACTCCTTCTTAGTCCAAAAGCTCCACTGAAACCTGCTCATCATGAATGACCCTGCTGATATTTGAAATAACGGAAGCCACCAGAGTATGACAAACTGACAGATGAGTGGTGGGCCTCATCTTTAGCATTGGGATAATAATGGTATTTTCACATGGGATTCTGGTGAAGATGAATTGAGATCATTTATGTAATGGGCTTAGCCAGGATGTTGGCAGGAGCTTTACAGCAGGATCATCAGACTGATATGCAAGAAGATATACTGTGGCCAGAATGGAGATAGGGAAGGCCCAAAGCAGGAGGCAATAGACCAAAGGGAAAAAATGAAGAGAAGCAATGGGGGAGAAGCAGTGGCCAAGGAAAGGAAGACACAGCACCAAGAAATATTCAGGAAGTGAAACTCAGAGGATGTACTGAGAACCACACGTCATCAAAAGATGTATCTGTAGAACAAGCTAACCTTCAATTATGAAAACTCAGAACACAGGAAACGTGGCTTCACCTTCATGAAGTCAGTATGTCATTATGTGCAGTCCAAATCTCAAGAACATTTGGTACCTCGACAAGATAATAAAAGCTTCCAGGGCAAAAAAAAAAAAATCAGATCCCTTTAGCCTGATTTTCCTTCCTTGGAACACTAAGATTTTGTTTCTTTATCTGAAGGTCAGTAAAATCCTGGTACTTGAAGTTACTTTCTAAGAAAAAAAATGAACATGGTCAATGTGTATGGAGATTCCTTGAATGGCTGGAAGATTTTCTTCACTACAACCAACTTAAAATATGAATTCTCAGGTACCCCAGTAATTTAATGCAATTGATTTCATGCTGGTTTTCTTTCTACCTGTAAGTAAGCATATGCTATATTTCATGAAGATTAACAGCCAGACCATTCCAGCTCTGCTGTTTACTAGGCGTGACCTTGGACAAGTAAATAAACTTATGTGTTTTTGTTTCCTCATCTGAAAATTGGGAGCGCTGGTAGCATAGTGGCTAAGACACTTGCCTGCTAACCAGACGGCTGGCGGTTCAAACCCACAAGCCACTCCTCGGAAGGAAGGTTGGGCAATCCTACTTCCGTAGTGATACTGCCTTGGAAACCCAAGGAGGGGTCCTATGAGTCAGGGCCGACTCCACGGCACATAACAACAACAACAACAACAACATCTGAAAATAGAGATAACAATGACACATTATCTTTCTTATAACTGTTGTAAGAATTAAATGACATAATGCAGGTAAGTACTTAGAATAGTACATGACATAGTAAGTAATATCATCAATTTTTTTATTTCATGGTCTTCCTTTGCACAGTCTAGGCCAATGACTCAAACTTTAATGTGCATCAGGGTCAGCTGGAGGGCTTACTAAAATACAGATTACTGGGCTCCACACCCAAATTTCCAGTCAGGGCAGAGCCTAAGACTGTGTAAAATCCTATGGAGCACAGTTGTACACTGCAATACACAGGGTCTCCTGAGTCGGAATGAACTGGGCAGCAACTGTTTTTGGATTTTTGTTTATTTATATTAAAACAAGCAAGACCTGTTAATATTGACATTTGACTCCTTTGCTCATATGAAGAGACCCTGGTTGGCTGAAGCTGCTATAATCCTCTATATCAGAATGAAAAATAATCAAAAACTTTATACTGGATGCTAACTAGGTTAGCAGAAGATCTGGTAGTGGTGTGGTTAAAACATTCAACTGCTAACCAAAAGGTCGGTGGGTCAAACCCACCAGCTGCTCTGAAGGAGAAAGATAAAGCAGTCTGCTTCTGTTAAAAAACAACCATGGAAACCCTATGGGGCAGTTCTACTCTGTCCTTAATAGGGTCACTATGAGTCAGAATCGACTCAATGGCAGGTGGTTTGGTTTGTTCGTAACCAGGTTAGCCCTGTTCTAAGCATCTTATATGAAAAAATTCAATCCTCATGACATCCTTTTAAGCTAGTGGTATTGTTTTCCCCATTCAGTAGATAAGGAGACTGAGGCTTAGAGAAATAAATAACTTGTCCAAGTAGTCTTAGACTATTCTATAGCCCTTAACTATGATGGTATACTGACTACTCCTAAGACACTGAAATACTACAACAAAATGCCAAGAAATGGAAGGATATATCCTTGTCAATTTCTTTAAAAAAAAAAAAACAGTAGAGGAAGGATGGGAAGAGAAGTAAAGCCCAGCCAGATCAGCCTAGATCAACTGAGCCCCACAGACGGATGAGAAATAAATGCCTGTTATATGCCAATGAGGTTTTGTGGTTATTTGTTACTCAACAAAAGCTAACAGACACAATACTCATTTCCACAAGGACCACCTACTGAGAGATCAAATGGACAACAGCGTAACTCAGCTCAAAGTATTATGGCCAATCAGAACGCAACTCAACGAAAGCCAGCAATGACAGTATAATGCTGATCAATGTGTACATAAAGATTATTAGAAGCACACTGGTTCTTTCTCTAGAAATTCTAGAAAAAACAAATCAAAATAAAGCTAAAGTCCAATTCCATGTGACAACATTTGTGCTCCTGAACTGACTTTAGGAAGAGTCTTCAATAACCCTGTGATGGAAAGGCAGGCTTTACAGCTCTCTGCCCTAAGCAGGAAAGCTACGAGCTCACTTTTTCTGTCAGATGCTCCTCACACCTCACAGATCCTGCAGGAAGTTGAGGAACTTTCACCTGAGACTTGTGCTAGGCACCCAATGACATGTCCATAAGCTGATGTGTTCAGAAACAAGAACTTCTGTGAAAAAGTGTAGGTTAAACATTTAAATCCTACATCCACATTCTCAACAGATTCATTTTCATTTAATTTTGGACAAGTCCCTATCACTTTGTCCTAACATGGGAATAGAAATTTTTTTCATTGGCTCTCCAAGTACTAAACCATGTGGCCTGAGAAACATCTACAAACCACAGTGGTTTTCTACGCCTTAACTCCCTCTGGAACTTTTATATCACCCATTCTATCCAATGTGGCACTGAATTGCTTGCTCTCTACCATATGGATTCTGCTTCCCTAGTGAGGCCTTGAACCTCTCAGATACAGCAGCTGGGTCTTTGGCATTTTCTATGCTATTCAGTAAGTACATCCTTTTAGGTTTACCAAGATTATTAACATTAATTGAAGTCTCTAGGTATACAGTTAATGCTCGACCACTAACCAAAAGGTTGGCAATTCAAAACCACCCAGAGGCACTTCAGAAGTAAGGACTGGCAGTCTGCTTCCAAAAGGTCAAAACCCCAGACTTGTGTCTAAATCAGAGGCTATATATTAGCTGAAAAATGCAAGGTCTGCAAGAGATTTAAAGCCTATGTGCTATGTCAGGGTTCCCAAGAAGTTTTCCGAGGAGCCCTGGTGGCACAATGGTTAAATGCTCAGCTGCTAACCAAAAGGTTGGCAGTTCAAAGTCATCCATTGGTTGTGCAAGACAAAGCTGTAGGGATCTGCTCCCGAAAAAATTACAGCCTAGAAAACTCTATGGGGCAGTTTTACCCTATCTTATAAGGTCACTATAAGGAGCTCTGGTAGCACAGTGCCTAAGGCAACTGACTATTAACCAGAAAGTTGGTGGTTCAAACCCACCAGCTACTTGTGAAAGCTACACTGGGTAATCTGCATCCATAAAGACTTACCACCTTGGAAACCCAACAGGGGTCACTAGAAGTCAGAATCAACTCAACAGCAGTGGGTTTGGCTTTTTTAATAAATCACTATGAGTCAAAATCAACTTGACAGCACGCAACAATAACAATGATGACTTCCTGCTGATTGTGAACACAGTGCCATGGTAGGGAGCACCAGTACCACCTCTAGATGAACTCACAACCATGCTGGTATAGCCTAAAGTAGAGTGAAGACTTTTCCCCACACTGCAACCTTTCTTTCCAGTGGGACACTCTGACCAAGCCAAATCCCCTCATGGACAGTGCAGCAGAATCTCCATGCCACTCTGGTTTTAACAAACCCCCAGTGAGAAACCATCTGACATAGCATATTTTAAACACATAAATTGGGGGGAAGCAGGACACCAGGGGTGAGGGGTTCTGAATCCAGCCAGAAAAAAAGAGAAAGGTATCATTTATATTTCGCTCTTTCCTTTTCTTGGCTTACTACTACATCTGGATTATTTGAGGCAGGGAGAAAGAAAATGTGGGAGGAAGGAAGAAAGTTGACGTGTAATCACCACTGCATGGCAAGATGAAAGAAAACTCCTTCTCTCTAGACTCCTATATCCACTACTTTTACCTAGAAACCAAGTAACACAAATCAGAGAGCTACAGGAAGGAACTATTCCAGCCAGCAGAAAAGGTACTGGTGAATGCTCCATGTCTATTGTTGTTATTGTACAAAAATGCCTGCTAAGAAGAATCTAGGGTAACCAGACTGACAAAGCATTGTTACTTAGCAGTACACAAGGGATCAAGGCTGGTGAACCTCTTCATCTACAACTTAGCAATGCAACGCAACACAATGCACTGCCGTCAAGTCGGATCCTCATAGAGACCCCATCTTCGGTTTCTGATGCAGTATCACTACAGAAGTAGATTGCCCAACCTTCCTTCCCAGGAGTGGCTGGTGGATCTGAACCGCCAACCTTCTGGTTAGCAGTCAAATGTCTTAGGCATTACATGCCACCAGAGCAATTTGTATTCTACTAGGTAGTTGGAAAGGGAGGTGGGGAAAAAAGAATAGGCCCATTACTGAACCCTGAGCATCTACTTACAGGCTCCACGAACTCAAACATCTTTCTCTCTTGGACTTCCTGCACCTTGAAGACATACTCCAGGGACACTTCATAGAAATGCTGTCGGACCAGGTCCACTTGGCTGTCTGCCTACAAACAAGATGGAATTTAAGAGAAAATCAAGTCAATACCCACACTGACCATTCAGCATACAGGACAGAACATTTCTGGAGGTAATTAAAAAAAAAAAAAAATCAAATAGCTAACATGAAACAGAAATAACAAAAAAGGTTAGCTGAGCACTAATCCTGTGGCAGGTACCATGCCCATAAACCAAACCAAACCAGCTGCCGTCTAGTTGATTCTGACTCATGGCAAGCCCATGTGTTTCAGAGCAGAACTGTGTTCCACAGCGTTTCCATGGCTGTGTCTTTTGGAAGCAAATCTCCAGGCCTTTCTTCTGAGGTGCTTCTGGGTGGGTCTGAACCACCCAACTTTCTGTTAGGGCGGATCCATCTGTGTCACCCAGGGGGTCTGTTACCATCCCTATAGTTACATGTATATCACCTTATTTAATCTTCATTATAGGAAATGATTCAAAGGTACCTGTTTTTTGGATTTACTTTATATATATAGATATATAGATATATGCTGGTTTAAAAACCTGTAAAGAAGATATTATCTTTATCTCTAATTTACAGAAGAATAATGAAATCAGCTAACAGTAAGGAACCCAACTAAGGTTATGGATCTAATACATGGCAGAGCTGGGATTTCTGTCCTGGTCTGTCTGCCTCTAGCACTGACCTCTGATCATCATTAAACCACTAGGATCTACCACTTTCCACACCATGGGGCAGACCTAGGTTCCACAGAAGACAGAAGTATAAAGAGAAGAAGAAAACTAGAAGGGCCATCCCCATTCCATCCTTCCTAATGAGCAAAGCGAGTTGTTAGAGGGCAGGGAACTGGATCTGATCAACCTGTTTCTCATAAAATTTAGAAAAGAACATTGTTCAGACAAGTCCTAGATACTTTTCTTTGTGATAAGGATAAACTGCCACTTTATCCCAAGAAAAGAAATTACATTGTTCCTTTTGAGCCTTGCCTATCCCTCTGTGCAAGTGAGTTTATTTAAATATCCATGTGTTTCCAGGAAAGGCCCATATGTGGGTACCCAATTAAAACCACTATTCTAGACAAAAATTCAAAAATACAAAAAAGACCAGAACTGCTGGTCAAATGTAGACTGGTGAAACCCCTGAGACTCTAGCCTGGGTTAACCTTCAGACCTGGAATGGGACTCACTTCTATAGATTAGTTCTCAGCCAAATAACAGAAAAGCCTACAAGCAGAACACATACCCTATGGAGATGCACCCCCCCACACACACACACTCCAGGGAGATGCACCCCTTAGATCTATCAACCTATGATCTACCAATCTTAGATCTATCTATCTATGAGAGATCAGAAGGGTAGCATTTTCATAGGGGGAAAGCTGGACAGACAGGAATGCATAGGTAAGAAGGGCACAGGCAAGGGGTAGTCACAGGGAGGAGATGGGAGGAGAGCTATTTATTGTTGTGATTGTAATTGGTGCCATGAAACAAAATGTCTACCAACTGTTGAGACTGAAATGAATCTTTATAAATGTGCACTCAAATCACAATAAAAATTAAAAAAAAAAAAAAAAAATTGTTCCAGGATCTAGAACTCAGGAGGTAATTGAGTATGTGTGGGTAGTAAGATGGCTAGGCTGGTAAGTAACTACTTCAGCTACCACTACTATAAACTCTTAACCCTCCTATAGTGTGTCTATGAGAGCTCTGGTGGCGTAGTGCCTAAGGCACTGGACTGCTAACCAGAAGGCTGGCAATTCAAACCCACCAGGTACTCCTGGGAAGGAAGGTAGGGGAATCTATTTCTGTAGTGATACTGCCTTGAAAACCCAATGAGGGGTTGCTATGAGTCAGATCCGACTTGAGGGCAGTGCATTTAGAGTATGTCTATATCAACCCATTCATTCCAGGCAAATAATTTTGTGGAAAGCATATTTTTTATGACAAAAAACTAAAGTGAATACATTTTTTCAATAGAAATTAATATCCTGCTAGTAGAGGGAAAAAAACACTTTGTATTCCTTAGAAATGAAGGCACCAGAGAACTTTCTATAATGCACTTTACTAAGCAAAGCCCCAGGAATATTTCGTTCAGTGGTCCTTTGTCAAGATTCCTACAGAAGAAACTAGGGACAGCCTTTTTCTTCCATTACAACAAAAAAGAGGGGTGGCACAAACAGTTTGAGTTCAAATATTAACCTAATGGATGGCAGTTCAAACACCCCCAGTGGCACCTCAGAAGAAAGACCTAGAGATCTGCTCACAATAAGATTAGTCAAGAAAACCCTGTGGAGCAGTTCTACTCTGTAACACACAGGACCACTATGAGTCAGAACTGACTCAACCCCAACTAACAACAACCCTGACAACTTACCAGCTTGGCAAAGCATTCATTCATTCAACCATCATGAGCCAAAAAGAAACTTCCTTTGTGGAGCTTACAGAATAGTGAAGAAGAGGATATTAATCAAATAATCACGTAAATAGTAAAAATTACAAATTCTGGTAAAGTGTAGGGTGCTATGACACATCCCAGAAGAATTCACTAAATAAGAGTTTCCCAGTCTAGCAGCTTCTTCTCAGGACAACTTACAAATGTAGACATGGAAGCTAGTCAGCTGAATAACTGCTGAATAAAACCAAAACTAAAGGACTGAGAGCAGAGTTTCTGAAAGATCTCAATCCATTCCCGGGCCTGGCTACTCAGACAACTGTACTGACATACCTTCCATCTGGCTCCTGCCAGCTAAGTTCCATACTCCTAAACCAAACCAAGCCAAACACACTTCCGTCGAGTTGGACCCAACTCATAGCAACCCTTCCTTAGGGAGCTCTGGTAGCATAGTGCCTAAGGCACTTGACTGCTAACCAGAAAGCTGGTGGTTCAAACCCACCAGCCACTCCTCGGAAGGAAGGTTGGGCATTCCTACCTCCATAGTGATAATGCCTTGGAAACCCAAGGAAGGGTCGCTATGAGTCGGGGCAACTCGATGGCAAATAACAACAACAACAACATCCTTTAATTGCCTCTTCGTGCAAATCCAATCCCCTTACACCAAAAGGTGTATTTACTTTCCTGACTACCTCGCACACACCTCCTACCTCCTGCCTGCCTGGTCTTACCAAATGAGACAACAAATGAACAAAAGGGGTCATTCTGTAAATGTGTCAAGTGCCTCTCACAGTAAGACAAGAATAAAAGAGCCACAAGGAAATGTCTGTGAGAAAATCAGAGCCGAAAGAAAACAAGGTTAGGGAGTGAAGCTGACCAAACACCTGGGTTCTGGTTCCAAGCCTATCACTTACTAGCTGGCGAGCTGGGCCCAAGTCACTTATACTCTCTGCACCTCTCTCCCACATCTGGTGGATAGAGATATTAATAATTGTCCTTGCTTATGAGCAGAGCTTTTCCCAGGGGCAATGAGCTAAAAGACATCAATAACTGGAAACCAGTGAAGTGTTCTACGTATGCTGGTTGTTATTACTACCAGGCACTTCAGAGCAGATAGGCTTTAGTCCCTGCTCCTCATCAAAGCTGCCACATCAACACTGGGCAACTAACTAGTCTCCCTGCTCTCCTCCCCTGCCTCTCCCTCTCACTGTGCTGCAGCCACTCTGGCCTCTCCTCCCTGTTCTCCAACATTTCAAATTTCTTTCTTACCTCCCAATCTCTGCACTTAATAACCATTCTGTCTGAAAATCTCTTCCCCTAGATAAATATTCATTTAACTTCAATGCACATCATGACCCAATAAAAAACTGTAACAAAGGTTTCAGAAAGTACTGAGGGGAATATATGCTAACATTTATTTTTTGTTGTTGTTCTAGCCAACTTTATTTCTTGATCCAATCATTTAGATTTTATGATATATCCACAATTTGAAGAACACTGTCCACGCTCTTCGTTAGCTTGCTCCTTCTCATCCTTCTGGTCCAATTCAGATGTCACCTCCATAGTTCAGATGCGGTCAAGGAGAAGCCTTCTTTGACCATTAAATAGGTCACCCCAATGGGACTTCATCTTATCTCCTTATTTATTTCCTTATTACTATGTGAAATTCGTATTTATTCCCTTCTTTACTTGTGTATTACCTACTAGATTATAAACAAATAAGACAGCAAAGATCTTATTTGTCCACTTTCATATTCTCAGCACCTAGAATGGTTCCTGGTACATAGTAAACGAACAATAGATGCTTGTGGAATTAATAAATTAATCTCCATGTAGCCCTCAGTCAGAACCAAAGGCATGTTCCTGTAGCCACCCAGCACTAAGAAGAAACACCAGAAAACATTTCTGGAGGAAAACAAAGAAGAAATCCCAAGTGGAATGATACACTTCAGCCAATTCCACTGCTCACTCTGAGCCACAGAATTAATTCACTACACCTTAGACACTTCTCTGTGGAATCACAAACCAGGATTCCAACCTACCAACAGACCACTCAAGACAGTCTCCCTGCCTATTATTTGGTGTGGTAGTTAAGGCTGTGTGTCAACTTGCCTGGCATTTGAGTTGTTTGGCAGTTGGATGTAGTTATGCACCATGATGAGATTAGATGTGGTGTACTCACCGACATGGTGGAATCTGCTGTGAGCAGTTAATCAGTTGAAGGGAAGTTGCCCTCGGGGTATGGACTGCTTCCAGTATATAGGAAAAGGATCCTGCATTTGGCTAATTATCATCTCCAGGTCCTGGACTTAAACCAGTGACCTGCCCATCTTGGGGATTGCTGCCTTCACAGCCTGTGAATCAACAATCTGTCATTTAACCTGCCAATTTTGGACTCATCAGCCTCAGAAGCCAGCAGCTGCATGAGTCAGGAGACGCCTCCAGCTTGCCCCAGTGGGCCTGGAAGGTAGAGCTGAAGTCCAAAGTTGAGGGGCCTCCATTCAGCCCCTGAACCCAGTACTCTGAACTCACACTTCTAGCCTCCTAAACTGTGAAAGAATAAATTTTTGTTTGTTAAAGCCATCTGCTTAAGGCTGCAGGAGACAGCACTAAAGAACTCACAGACACTTACAAAGCTGTACCCTTACAAGATTGTCCAAGACCTGCCAGCCATTCTGTACTTCTTGGAAAAGAGGCATTCCACTAGATTATAAAGAGGGAGGAGCTCTGGTGGCATAGTGCCTAAGGCATTTCACTACTAACCAGAAGGCTAGCAGGTCAAATTCACCAGCCACTCCTTGGAAGGAAGACTAGGCAATTTATTTCCGTAGAGATACAGCCTTGGAAACCCAAGGTGGGGTCTCTATTAGTGGGATTTCACTTAATGGCAGTGGTTTTTGGTTTGTCCTAGACTTTAAGGCCATGAATATGGGTACGTCATTTCACTCCCCACAATATACCCAGTGCCTATACAGGCTTTCAAAGAGAAGCGTCCAATGAATATATGTTGAACTAATGAATGTCTTTGAAGCTTCTTAGCCACTAAAGAACACACTGATTTTAAAAAAAAATCCACTAGATGGCAGTATCGTTCCATATGGCTGCTTTGTAATTGTAACCTCTAAGGATCCAAGGGACTAGAATGTAAAAACATTCAGTTCAGAACCCCACAATCAGGGAATAATTCTGGGTAATCAAAAGTAGTAGAGCTCATCCAAGATGTACCAGGTATTTAGTAATGTTCCTGAGAGTTGGCTTTTTAATAAATATGCAGAAAATTACCACTAAGTAGCTGGAAGATCTTGAGACTAATCACTACAACTTGAGCACAACCTCAGCAAGGAATTCAGTTCCCTCAGATTCAGTTCTCTTAGATGGTGGTGTAGTGCCTAAGACACTTGACTGCTAACCATAAGGTTGGTGGTTCAAACCCATCAGCCACTCTGTGGAAGGAAGATTGAGCAATCTACTTCCATAAAGATTTACCACCTCAGAAACCAAAGGGGGTCACTATGAGTCAGAACTAATGCTTGATGGCAATGAATTTTGTTTTTTGTTTTTTTTAGATGTAATCTGAGAAGGCTGGACCAGATCAAGGTAAGCTTCCATCTCCAATTCTATTTGCATGACACTAGCGTTGAGTAAGTGGCTGACAAACCATAGTGCAACATCCTTCCCAGGAGGGAGAAGCAGAGAGCATACTGGCTTAGGACAAAGGGTTCCAGGGTCAGAATGGCAAGTTCAAATCCTCACCCCTCTGCAAACTAGGTATGAGTCTTCAGCAGACTACGTAACATCCAAGCCTCAGTTTCCTTATATGTAATATGGAGGTAATACTCGTATCCATACTTCATAAAGTTATTGTGAGAATTTGAGGTGATTCCATGTAAAGTGTTTAATGTAAATGAAACCTACTTCAATCATTTAACATTAAGACGTATTCAACAAATGTAAGCTGCTATTATTATTGTGGTTAGTAGCAACAGTAGCATCATTGTTGTCAGATTTTTATTAAACTAAATTCCACTCAAGCGCAATTAAAAAGCAATGCTTAGAGTGGAAATGGTGAGAATGCTGACACATTGCCAGGACTATAACCAATGTCACAGAACAATTTATATGTAAATTTTTTATGGGGATCTAATTTACTGTGTAAACTTTCACTTAAAACACAACAAAACATTAAAAAAAGAAAAAAAAAAGTCATGGTTCCTCAACTAAGTGCACAAGGTCCCTCCCACCCTGGACCCTGCCTAGTCCTCCAAGCTCACATTTCGTAATCCCCAGCATGGGCTTTAAAACCCCACCATTATCATCAAACCCTTAATGCCCTTCCATTACCTCCTGGAGAATTCCCACTCACACTTCAGGGCCAGTTCAGACATGACCTCTGGGAGACTTTTCTTAAGATCCCAGACAAGGTAACTGCCCCCTTGTCACACTATAACATAATTATTCATTTACATGTGTCCCTCCCATAATGGACTTTAAACACCTGGCGTAGTGCCTAAGCCATCTAACTGCTATCCAGAAGGCTGGCAGTTCAAACCTACCAGCCACTCCTCAGAAGGAAGACTGAGCAATCTTCTTCCATAGAGGTAACACCTCAGAAACCCAAGGAGGGGTCGCTATGAGTTGGAATCAACTTGATGGCAGTGAGTTTGGTTTTCAATCTTGCCAGACTGAGTACAGAATGGGGTCCTCAATGCCTACCCTGACTCCTGCATTCCACTGGCCCTAAATCTCTTTCCTTCCACTAAGATCCTGTCCCTTGCTCTTAGAAGTAACAGGACTTACTCAGACATGCCCTATGGAAGTTGTTCCTGCACAGTCACTCAAACCCATTTCCCATGCCTGGCATTCCTTGGTGGAGAGTCTCCGACAAATCCCATTGCCTCTAGCTCAACATACTGCTTTGAGAGCTACCTGCCTCCCAAAGGAGCCTCGATAGTGAGATAGGCCCAGAACTACAGGAGGAATACATGTTCAGCATGAGCCAGGAGAGGGCAGTGCAGAACCACACAAAGTAGGTCCTCTTCCAAGGGTGATCTTTCCTGCTGGTGTCTCTTCCTCTGTACTACACAGGGCTTTAACCCGCATCAAATCTAATGTCCAATAATATACTTCTCTTACCCTTTATCCTGGTTAATTAGAAAACCCTAAATCATTTGCTGGGTTTTTTGAAAAAGCAGCAAACTCTGTCCAATTGTTCTGAACATTTGAATAAAACATGGCCCAAAATTTATGGAGCTCTCTTACAATGCTACCAAATCTCCATCAACAAGGTTGTCACACTCCAAACTGGGAATGTTAGTATTTCAAGCTGGGAGATAGAGACAAGTGGATTTCAAATCTTCTCTGATATTTCAGTCCTAGAAATTATTTGTGTACTATTGAAGCATTTAAATATGATTTTAAATTATTTTTAAATGTATCAAAGCTTGCTTTCTCTGATGAATAAAAACAATTATCCAGAGGGGTAGGGGGGGAGAAGTGTTTAAGTGGCCTGAACAGATCAGGACTTGCAAGAAACAATGAAACTCTGCCCTCAAATTACTTAGAAAGCATGAAGGGGTAAAAGAAAAGAATACAAAGGACTGTAATAAAAGAGTAATGAATTAAAGTCCACTGAGAGATGTAACAGCCAAACTCCAGAACAGTGCCATCCAATTTGAGAACAGAGAATGAGAGGAGTAACAGGCCAGTAGCAGGGATAATACACAAGGAAAATGTGGTAGGCTACACCTTATCTTTTCAAAGAGCAGACATTTTAGGAGTATTTCACAAATCTGCTCACTGTGAACAGGCTTTTCTTAAGAAAAGTTTCAAATGCTCAGATTGCTGTCAAGTGGATTCCAAGTCATGAAGATGCTGTGTTTCAGAGAAGAACTGTGCTCAGTAGGGTTCCCAGTGACTGTGATCTTTGGGAAGCACATTTCCAGGTCTTTCAAAGTGCCTCTGGGTGGATGTGAACCACTTTCAGTTAGTAACTGATTATTTCCCTGGTGGTGCAAAGGTTAAGCACTCAGCTATTAATGAAAAAGTTGGCAGTATGAACACAGCAGTTCTGAAGGAGAAAGACCTCAAGATGTGATTCCATAAGGATTACAGCCAAGAAAACCCTATGGGGCAATTCTACTCTATCACATAGGGTTGCCATGAGTTGGAATGAACTCAATGGCACCCAACAACAACAAAGCTCAGAGAGACTAAGTAACTTGCCCTAAGTCACATAATGAATATATGGCAGGGTAGTCCTTGAAGTAAGGTCACTCTTTGATGCCTAGGGAGTCCTTGAGTGGCGCAAAAGATTAAACACTGGACTATTAACTGAAAGGTGGGCAGTTCAAACTCACCCAGAGGCACCTTGGAAGACAGGCCTGATGATCTACTTCTGAAAGTCTACAGACTTGAAAACCCTATAAAATGCTTTTCTACTCTGCAATTTTGGGGGTTGCCATGAGTCAGAATCAACTCAATGGCAACTAACAATAATGACAACTGGTGCCTAATGTTCTGGTCCCCATACAGTGCTATCTTGAGGGGAGATGAAATTGAGATGACTCTGAAAAAGAAGTTCTTATCCCTGACCAAGTCTGTCATATCCAGACAGGAGAGAACAGATCCCAAAGAAAGGCACCCTCACTCTGAGGAATGCCATGCCTACATGAGGACTGGGCACTGGACCCGCTCCCAGGTGTGTATACGAACAATCACAAACATGCTCAATGTTACAGAGCTGACTAATGGTGTATGGTCATCCAAACCATAATTTCTAGCTACTTAGAAACTGTCTAGCTGGACAGATCTGCTCATTATGAACAGTCTTTCCTTAAATATAGTTTGCAAACCTTAAATGCCAACTGACACTACCAGAATGATAACCAAAAGGGAGGGTATTGGGGAAGATTCTAAACAGAATTAAATCTTTAACATGGACAATTCACATATCTTTGGGTGTCTTCTAGTGCCCACATCCTCATGTAGAGCTTTTTATATCATCTCATGAAAATAAGCATTTCTTTGGTCTTCTTACTCCTCTATGACTGCTTCAAGAATCACTTCCTTGAGGAAGAGGAAGATATAAAGAGGTACATGGAAGAGTCAGACAACAAAGATGAACCCTTTTGCATACACAGTACTGTGCTGCGAGTGATGGCAAGCACTGATCCATGGGCGGACAGATGGGTGGACAGCCTGAACGATCAGGTATGGCTATGCAGGGAATAGGGCACCCATGACCATGTAGAGGGCTAGCAGATGATGTTTCTACAAACCTATCTGTATGTGCTATAAGAATATCTGGGTGCATAATAGAGCTGACAAAGGACAAGGTTGTGGTGACTTAGCCACAGCCAGCTACCTGGAGGGAATGAGTAGTTGGACCTGTGGGCTTGGGACCATGGTCGCAGGGGACATCAAGCTCAATTGGCATAACATACCACACAAAAACATTATTCTATATCCTACTTTGGTAAGTAGCAACTGAGGTCTTAAAAGTTTGCAAGTGGCCATGTAGATGCAACAAAAGGTCTCTCCTCATCCAGAGCAAAGAATGAAGAAAAGCAAAGACACATGGAAACAATTAGTCCTCAACCTATATGACCATGAGACCAGGAGAACTAGATAGTGCCCAACTAACACTGTCAACCACTTGGAGGAATATCAGTGTAGGAGATTCTAGATACAGTGGGAGAACAATGTGGAACAAAATTCAAAATGATTAAAAAAAAAAAAAAGACCAGGTTTGCTGGTCTGATAAAGACCCCTGAGACTATGGCCCTCAGCTACCCTCAGGTCTGGAATTGAACTCACTCCTGTGGCTTCCAGCTAAACAATAGACAGGCATTTGGGCTGAACATTTGTATCACTCCTTGGAGTGATCAATTATGGGAGAACAGAAAGGCAGTGTTTGCACAGGGAGACAGCTCAGGAGGGCAGGAATACATGGGAGGGAAAAACACAGAGAGGAGGTAACCCTGGGGAGGAAGTGGGAAAAGAGCTGTTACACTGTGGGGAACTGCAATCGATGTCATGAGACAAAATGTGTATAACTGCTGTATGGAAAATTAATTTGATCTAAAAACTTTCACCCAAATCACAATAAAATAGAAAGAAACAATCATTTCCTTATATGTTTGTTTCTTTTTCTCCACTCAAGACACAAGATCATCAAGGACATGTTAGTGCTTTCTATGTTCTACAGCTCACACCAGGTATCAACTGTTTCTTGGATCAGGCCACGAACTGATCTGCAAAGTCCATTAAAAACATCTGTTGAGCACTGACTGACCACCTAACAACAACAGGAGCAAAAAAATATTTACAGTCACCACTCCAAGAATCAGTTTAAACACTCATATCAAAGCAAAGAATTCTGAGGAGAAAAACACATTTCTAACTGAAGATGTGTAGCAAATCTGTGATGTGATTTCTCATCATCCTTCAGATCTCTCAGCCCTAGAGTGTCAAATGAACTTCCATGGACAGAAGCATTGAAAGGGTATTTGCTCAAAATGAAACCAAATTTAAGAGAGAAGTTAGCCTGGAAGTCACAGCCTCTCCTTAGCACATATCCTAAAGAAAGGTCAGGCAAATTGTTAAAAGCTAAAAAATAAGATGACACTGAAGCCAAATTTGGATTTTCACTAGGAAAACATCATATCTCCTGAAAACATCAACTCCCTTGCTGCCATGCAAATCTCCATGAATCAAATTAAAATGGTCACAGGTCTGTACCTGCAAAGTTGTCTTTTCTTTCCAAGTAAACTACTTTTTAAAAGATCCCATGTATATCCAGGAAGACCAGAGGGCTGGTCAAAGAATTTATTTCTAGAAACAAAATTACCAAAGCACAATACCAGTATATGTCAATTACTAACCAAAAGGTCAGCAGTTCAAACCCACCAATCGCTCTGTAGGAGAAAGATGAAGCAGTCTGCTTCCATAAAGATTGACAGCCTTGGAAACCCTATGGGCATTTCTACTGTGCCCTACAGGGTCACTATGTGTCAGAATTGCTTTGATGGCAATTGGTTTGGTTTTGGTCTTAACAGGAGGATATTTCAAAGCCAAAAGAAGGGGAAAAGTTAGCAGTTGAGTCAATTCCGACTCACAGCCACCCCATGTATGCATGCATGTCAGAGTAGAACTGTGTGCCATAGGGTGTTCCATAGTTGGTTTTTCTTTCTTCCAAGGTACCTCTGGGTGAAGTCAAACCTCCAGCCTGTGGGTTAGCAGCCAAGCACATTAACATTTGCACCATCCAGGGGCTCTATAATACATATGGGGACAATAAAACATTGTTTTAGAAACAACCAACTAATGTCAAGCACTGGTTGAAATAAAAAATTTCACATTCAGGAAGAATGACCAAAGTTTCACTGATATAAGGCAGAAAGTCAAAAGGTCAAGTACAGAGAGCAGAATTAAGGCCAACAGGTAAGAATGAGAAAAACAGAAAAGTCCATCTCAGTTTGAAAGGAAGAAATGCTTTCTAACAATTAGGGCCTCCCCTCAAGAAGGTGGGTAGTTTTCTTCGCCAATATGTTCCTTAGCCATTGGGAGGCTGGACAGCCACAAAGGGAAGGCAGGATATAAAGGCAACAGGTAAGGCATGGAGATGACGCTCCCGGTTTCCAAGATCTCTTCCTACCCATAGAGTAACCAGCACATATCAACAGCACCATGTAAAAATTTAACACTTTATCCAGGATATTAGTAAAGTTTCTTACCTCCTGAAGCTGAGATTCTTTCTTTTTGGAAGATAAATTCAAGTGTTTTTCTAAGATGCCACAATACTTCTCCGTCTCCTTGTCATACTTCTTTTTGGCTTCCTAGCAAAAAGAGAAGAAAGGATAAGAGAGAGGGGAAAATAAGAAAAAGAGAAAAAAAAGAAAAAAATATTGCAGGAATAAAAACAGCCTCACTCATCTTCTCATCTTTGCAGCCACATAGTTAATTCCCTCAGACCACAGAACAGCAGCAGATGGGCTAGCACCTACTCTTCAAATAATTCTCATTACATCATGTGACCATCCAGCAACAGACTGGTGGGTTTGAATGTCTATTATACAAGCACCACTAAGCCTGAAATGAGGTAAATACCAGTATTCATAGCAAAGCCAAGACTGTACCCTCAAAGAACTTCAATCATAAAAGCAGAGAATTTCTACTTTCTAATATAGAAGAAGGAGCTCTCATGGTGCAGTGGTTAAAGCATTCAGCTGCTAACCAAAAGGTCGGTGATTGGAACCCACCAGATGCTCCATGGGAGAAAGAGAGGCAATCTGCTTCCATAAAGATTTACAGCCTTGGGAACCCTATGGGGCAGTTCTCCTCTGTCCCACAGAGTTGCTCACTATGAGTTGGAATTGACTTCATGGCAGTGGGTTTGGTTTTGGTTTTAACACAAGAAGACGCTGTAAAGCCAAAGGAAGTGAAGAAGTTAGCTATGAAGCTAATACCAAAGAAGGAAGATCTACATACAGCTGTGATTGGACAAGTCTAGACTAAGACTAAGGAGCTCAGGTGGGGCAGTGCCTAAGCCATGCAACTGCTAACCAGAAGGCTGCAGTGCAAACCCACTAACCACTCTGCAGAAAGAAGACAGGGCAACCTACTTCTGTAAATATTTACTGCCTCGGAAACCCAGTGCAGGTCACCGTGAGTTGGAAGCCATTCCATGGCAGTGGGCTTGTTTTTTGTTTGTTTGTTTGGTAGACTAAGGCTAGATCCAGCCTTCACAGTGTTTAAAAAGTACTTCTTAATATATGGACCTAAATATTAACACAGTAACATGATATTTAGGTCTTTAAGTGAAGAATAATGCAAAAGAAGAATGCACCACACAGCTTGTTCAATGCAGCACCATTTATAACAGCAAAGCAACAGAAGCAGCATCACTGCCCAAGGACAGGGCTTGAGGTAATTAAAGTATGGGACATGCAATCAAAATAATTAGGAAGGCTATAGAGTCACATGGAAAAGTGCTCATGGTATAATGAAAAGTAATAAAACCATGACACAAACTTGGGTATAACTCACATAAAAAGTGTCTGTTGTTGTAGTATGCTGCTGAGTCAACTCTGACTCACAGCGACCCTACAGGACACAGCAGACTGTCCCATAGGGTTTCTTAGGCTGTAATCTTTATGGGAGCAGATCACCTACTAGTCTTTTCTCCCAAAGGGCAGCTGGTGAGTTCTAACAGCCAACCTTTTGGTTAGCAGTCAAACATTCAACCATTACACTACCAGAGCTTCTTACAATGTGTCTACATATAGACAAAGATTTGAGATGGGAACATACTTAAATTAAAATATTAAAATTAAAATAATATTTAAAAAATGAAAAGGTATTAAAGAATTGGGATAATGGGTGATTTTTCCCTCCATTTGGGAAATTGCTATTATACATTATTGCCTCCAAAATAAAAAATAATGTAGTTATGATGATATATATATATCAAGCCCTGCTCCCCCACCATGTCATGGCATTAGATATTTATCATCCTCTGATAAGAAAACTGAGATCCAGGGAGGTCAGTAACTTGTAACAACTCAGAGAGTGACAAAGCTGGGATTTGAGCCCAGGTCAATCTGCCTGCAAAGCCAATACTCTCAACCACTCTTGACACAGACTGTCACAGGCAGATTCTCTTCCTTCATTATCCTATGGGGATGGCAAGTGAGGGAGCTGGAAGAATGCCATCACTAGTCTGATAAACAGCATCACATTTATTAATCAGCTACATCATTCCTGCTTTTGATTCCTGTGGAACCCTGAGGGATATTTTCCTGCCATTCCAACTATAAAAGGAAAAAAATCTCCAGTCACATAGGCAGGCCAGAGGCATCTTTTTATTCATTCAACATATATTCAGTGAACAACGACTGTGTTAGACTGAACTTTTGGTACTGGAAATACAAGACAGAAGTGGTCCTTATTCCCATGGCAGGGATGTTCTTGTAGAAGGAGAAACAAAATTAACCAGTAAATAAGTAAACAGCATAATTACAGGCTACAAGCACTACAAAGAAATAAACAAGATGTGGTCACAGAGATTCCTTAGATAGGATGCTCAGGATAGACTCCATGAGAAGAGGACATGTGAGTTAAGACCTGTCAAGCACATCAAAGGGCAGAGTGTAGTATTCCAGACCAGGGCAAGAGCAAATGCAAATGTCCTGGGGCAAAGTATGCTAAGCTTAACGTGGTACAGAACTCTCAAGAAGTCATCACCTGAATGCTTGGCAAACTCCCTGCAGTGCCAGACACCATATATCTAGTCAACAGCAGGATCTTCACAGAGTGGGCAAAATAACCGCATACCCATTATAACTGAAATGTATTTGTTTCTAAAAATCTGAATTTTTGCTTAAATGATATTCAAAAACAAACTTGTGGAAACAAAGTCTAAGAAGACATTAACCAACTGTGGTTGATCAATTTCGACTCACAGCAACCCTCTCATAGGACAGAACAGGACTGTTCCCCATAAAATCTCCAATGCTATAATCTTGATGGGAGTAGACTGCCTCATCTCTCTCCTATGGAGCAACCAGGGGTTTGAATCACCAACCTTTTGGTTAGCAGCCAAGCGCTTAACCATTGCACCACTAGGTCTATCTGAGAAGACATTATGCTTTCAAATTCGAGGAAGGCTACAGGCAAGACACTTGATTCAAACAACACTTTTCCTTTACAGAAACCAGCACTTTGAGCTAGGGTATCAACTACAATTAATTTTCACATACCCATTCCCATCAGTCTTGTCAGCACCCCACCAAGGAGAACCCTGGTGCTAGGCAGTTCAGCTAGTCAGAGGGAAAAAAGGACAGGGAACATAAGTCACATTCCATGACATTCTGTCAACTCGAGCCCTCCACATTCCATGTTCCACATTCAAGAGGACAGCCAAAGTTAAAAAGAAAGAGAAGCAGTTTCCGTCCTGAGAAAAAAGGCAGCAAGACCTCTGAAAGGAAAAACTCTAGTAAGATTTAAATAATGCTCTTAAGATGAGAGAGTGGTAATACTCAAGAGTCCTGGCAGTTAAAGTGCTCAGCTGCTAACCAAATTGTTGGCAGTTCAAACCCACCAGCTTCCCTATGGGAGGAAGATGATGCAGTCTGCTTCCATAAATATTTACAGCCTTGGAAACCCTATGGAGCAGTCTTACTCTGTCCTATCGGGTCACTGTGAGTCAGAATTGAAATCAATGGCAATGAGTTTAGAAAGTCTCCTGTGGGGTGGCTAAATGGATAATAGACAGAGAGTCAGCATCCTGGAATGTATAGTCACAATATTGACTATAAACAAATCACTATCCCTCTCTAAAAACCAATTACCTTAACTATAAATTGAAGATGATTCGAAGAGATAATCGCTCAGGTTTCTTCTTTCAGCTCAGAGATTGTATAATAAAACAGAACTAAGAACACCTACCTCAGAGGATTGTTAGTATTAAATGAGGGTGGTGGAAAAACATATATAGTGCCTAGCAGACTGCTTGGGAGCTCTGGTAGCATAGTGCCTAAGGCATTGGACTGCTAAGCAGAAGGCTGGCGGTTCAAACCCACCAGCCACTCCTCGGAAGGAAGATGGGGCAATCTACTTCGTAGTGATATTGCCTCAGAAACCCAAGGAGGGGTCGCTATGAGTCGGGTCCGACTCGACAGCATATAACAACAACAACAACAGCAGCAGACTGCTTGGCACAGAGAGTGTTCAATAACTGTCAATGACAATGATGGTAGTCACTGTGATGATGGGGTGGTGATGGGGGATGGTGGTGATACAGATGATAGTAATGACAGTGGTGGTGGTGAGGATGGTTATGATAACGATAATGAGGTTTCATCACCTATACCTACCTTTTTCTTATTAAGAACATCACTTGTTTTCCACACCCCAGTACATGTAACCCTTCAAAGCACCTACCACAATCTGATGATGTGAGTTTATTTATATCTATGCATCTAATGTCTTTTTACCCAACCACATCATAAGCACAGCTAACACATTGGCCTTTGCTCTCCACCATCTACCAGTGCCTAGTGCAGTGCCAGGCACAGAACAGCCTCTCACCTATTTCTTTAAAGTGTCAACTGTGTATATCTAATATAACAGCTAACATCAAATGACTGCTAACTAAGACAAACACTAAGTGTTCAAAGCACTTTATATAAGTTCACTTACTTCTTCCACATAAAAACTCTATGAAATAAGTACCATCATTATCCCATTTTACATATTAGAAAACAGCTTTGGAGAAGTGTAAACTTCCCCAAGTTGACACACAAAAACAGCAGAAGTGGGATCTGAACTTGAACCATCTAGTTCTATGGACACTCTCAAGCACTACTCTCTCATGTCTATTCAATTTTCACTATAAAGTCCAGATCTCTAAATGCACTTCTAATACAGGAAAAATCAACTGCCCCAAACTCAAAACTTCAAACAGCGGGCGATGGTTATGCCAAGCTCCAGGATTGTACCCAACTCCTCCGCAGCCACATTAGCACAAGAATGCCCAGGAGTCCTCCTCCCTGGCAGCCTCCACAGCAAGCACACTAACTTCTGCTTCCAGCAAGCAGCAACAGGTTGTTATAGTAACCAAAGCAGCACCAGAGAGGGGAGGAGGAGGAAGAAAAAGTAATTTTAGCATCACACAGGCAGAGTTCAGAAGCTTCCACTCAGCTGCAACCAAAAACAGCTGAAGAGACTTGCTGGCCTCTTACATATTCTTGAAACTAAGCTCTAGATTGCCTAGTAGAGTGTTGTTTCTGTGCTTCTTTTCTCCTAAATTTACGTAACACTATGAGTCAGGGCTGACTTGACGGCACAACAACAACAACAACAACAACAATGATTAAATTAAGGAGCTCTGGTAGCACAGTCTGTAAGGCATTTGGCTCTTACCAGAAGGCTGGCAATTCAAACCCACCATGGGAGGAAGATAAGGCAATCTACTTCTGTAAAGATTTACAGTCTTGGAAACCCAAAGGGGGTCACTATGAGTCAGAATCAACTTGATGCCAGTGGACTGGGTTGGTTTTTTATGATTAAATTGAAGGCGCCCTGGTGGCACAGTGGTTAAAGCACTCTGTGGGAGCAAGATATGGCTCTGCTTCTGTAAATGCTTTGGAAACACTATGGGGCAGTTCTAACCTGTCCTATAGGGTGACTGTGAGTAGGAATCAACTCAACATTAATGGATTTGGGTGGGGGAGGAGGGGTTAAAATGGGTGGCACAATGGTTAAGCACTGACCTGTTAAGCAAAAAGTCAAGGTCAGTGCTTTGAACCCATCCAGTGGCTCCACAGAAGACAGACCTGGAGATTTACTCTTGTAAAGAAGGCAGCCTTGGAAACCCTATGGGGCAGTTCTACTCTGTCATGTAGGGTCACTAGGAATCAGAACCAACTCAATGGCACACAACAACATGATATAAATTATGGGCATGTGAGAGAGGAACAGATACACAGAAAAAAGAGATGACAAAGGAGATTTGAGAAATCATCCCAAACAGCATCACAATCACTCATTAATGGGAATGAGAGAACAGTATGCATGACAGGAAACATGATTTGGTGAGTGGCTATTTTATTTAAATTCTTTTATTTTCATATTTTTCACTATCTATAGCCTGTCCTCCAAAAACTGTCTGCTTCTGTCACCAAGATTACTGATATTAAACCCAGAGGGAGACCACTCTGATTTCTGTTCCTCCTCTACGGTAACTGTGGTAACCCTTAAACTAGTGCTGAGGGAAGAGGCCAGCTGAAGAGGCATCGGTGGGAAGGAGAAGTGACTACTGGAAAAATGACTCAATAAGTAGGCCTGCTCTTCCTCTGTCACAAAGCTTTTTATAACCTTTGAAGCCACTGTCATGTGTTTTCAGGAGTGGGTAAGAGCAGGCCTCAAGAGAGGGAAGATCTGCTCAGCTGGGACTGCATCAGCAAGAACTCAAGACAGGTTCAATCATAGCATATGTTTGGCCATCATTGCGATGGTTCAAAGTCTTGCACAAAATCTTAGTGGAACCAGACGTCCTTTAAATTACACATTCCTTAATCTCTGATATAAAAAGAACGAGCTCCAAATTCTTTGTAAATGTAAAATTGGTATAAAAGTGCTGTGGATGGGAGAAAATCTTTACTATGGCCACCATCGCTCTGAATGTCTGAGTGAATGTCATCTTTTTTGGGTCTCAATCTTATCTGTTCCCAGAAAGTAAATGTACTTAGATGAGAGAGAGATGGGCTCAATTCATTACATTTCAGCTATCTTTTTATCACCTATAATCACTTCTTCAAAATGATTTTACAACTGAGTATACATACCCTATTGACTTATCAACCTGGTTAGGTCCCAAAGACCAGGTTGTTATATGAAAATTATGTGAAAATAGAGGATGATCACATCAGATCACAAAAAAGAAGATGACTACATTGTTCCATAATTGCCAAATTACATAACTACATAACTGCCAAACCACTGAGAATTATGGCTCAGCCAAGTTGACACATAATCTTAATCATCACGAACAGTGTTAGCCTCATTTTACACCTCAGCGTTTATTATCAGACAGACATATGTCATTAATGCACAAGACAGTCATATAGTAGATTTTGTATTATTGTCATAAATGTAAAATGTCAGATAATGAAATAGTGGATATGTGAAGACTAAAAAAATAAACCAAACTCACTGCCGTCAAGTCAGTTCTAACTTACAGCAACCCCCACTTCAGCTTCTGAGGTGGTATCACTACAGAAGTAGACTGCCCAATCTTCCTTCTGAGGAGTGGTTGGGGGGTTTGAACCACCAGCCTTCTGGTTAGCAGTCAAATGCCTTAGGCACTACACCACGAGGTTGTTGTTGTTGTTATGTGCCGTTGAGTCGGCCCCGACTCATAGTGACCCCTCCTTAGGTTGCCGAGAAGTATCACTACGGAAGTAGATTGCCCAACCTTCCTTCCAAGGAGTGGCTGGTGGGTTTGAACTGCCAGCCTTCTACCAGAGCTATGCTACCACCAGGAGTAGGTGTAAAATCCTTATCATCTAAAAAGTTAATAAGGTGATATTACCCAAAACTTCCTGCAGGTGGCACAAAGGACTGCAGCCAAATCGACTCACAATTCTGGAAAAACAGGCAGAAAACCTTCAAAATCCTTTTGCTGTCACTAACTCCAATGAAAATGTCTTCCCTGCAGGTGGCCTCTAACATAGTACTGAATGAAGGTCAAACTGGCTGAGAAGTTTCCCCGTGATTTACCACAGAGCAGAGGAACCCTGGAGAATACACTTTAATCTTTTACCTTTTACAAATGAACAAGAATCTCTTTGCAGTACGTTTCAACAACCCATTAAAATCAACAAAGTTTTAGCTACAACCCACTCTAGGTCAGTGATAACAAATGGTAACCTCTGGCCTGAAGCAATGCTAAGGATATGGTTGTTGTTTTTTGTTGATTTTGTTTATTATTTGTTACCTCCACAACACTTAATATGAATTTAATTATTTTCCAACATTTTTTCAAAACTTACAACTTTCCCATAAAACACTGGTCTTTCAGTTTCTCTTGAAAAATAGACCAAGCACACAGCAATCTAATAATAACATAAAGCAGGAATTGTTTCTACTTTTGAATGATTTACATATTAGCACCAAGTGATTAGATAAAAAAATACTAGAATGATTGCTCATGGGGTTGACCACTCAGCTAGTCTAACTTCAATCACTTGTGAATAACAGATGAGTTGGGCTTAAGGCTTATCCGCCCAAGAAGATTTATTGAAGCAAGGTGGGCTTACCGTTGCATTTTCTACACATCCCATTCTAAAATCCAAGAACAAGGTTTTGCCGAACTCTTACCTTGGCAGCCCCAATTTGCTCCTTTCGAAACTTCTCCAAGGGGGTGATAAGCACCTCACTGGCATTCTCAATCTAGAGAAGAAAAATGGTGGGGGGAGGGGGGGACCACACAAAAGCAGTATCAGTAAAGAAGTACAACAGCTGTGGCATCTTAGTATGAAACTCAGGTAAGCATGGCTGTGCATGTGTAAACTGCTCACAACACTTAAACTAATAGTTTATCAATTCAAAGTCTAGTCATCAGTTCCTTTTGGGCATGATTAATAATGATTCTCTAAAGATAAAAATGAGGAACTCTAAAAATCTCAGTCTCAAACAGAACAAGGGGATACTGTGTGGTTAAAATCAGGAAGGGTATCCGTCAGTGTGTGCTGAGTATGGTAGTTAAGGTTATGACAACTCAGCTAGGCCTGGTTTTGAGTGGCTGAGCAGCTGGATGTAGTTATTTCCCATGATGAGACTGGTAACCAACTCCATGGTGGAATCTACTGGAGCAGCTAAGTAGCTGCTTTAGGGATGTGGTCTGCTTCCAGGATAAAAGGAGAAGTTTTGAGAAGGGTCTCTGCAGCTTTTTGGCACACTTGGACCCTGCATGTAGCCAAGTCTTCATTTAGCAGCCTGCCATGTTTCTGCCAATCCTGGAACTGTCTCTGGACTTGAACTAGTTGCCTACCATGTTGTTTGGTAATACTGGGACTGTGCCATTTTATTTGTCAACCTTGGGCTTTAGTCTGAACAGCCAGGAGCTGCCTGAGTAAAGAGACATCTCTAGCTCCAGTGGGCCAGAGGCAAAGCTAAAGTTCAAGGTCAAGGGGCTTTCACCCAGCCCCTAGAGCTTGGCACTTTTAACTGAGACTTTGTTGTTGTTGTTATGTGCCGTCGACTCAAACCCAACTCATAGCGACCCCTCCTTGGGTTTCTGAGGCAATATCACTACGGAAGTAGGACTGCCCAACCGTCCTTCCAAGGAGTGGCTGGTGGGTTTGAACCGCCAGCCATCTGGTTAGCAGGCGAGTGTCTTAGTCACTATGCTCCCAGAGCTTACAGCCTCCTGAATAGTTCAAGAGAATAAATCCCTGTTTGTTAAAGCCATCCACCTGTGGTATTTTCTGTTAGAGCAGCACTAGAGAACCAAAACACTGAGCAAATAATCCAAGAAGCTGAACTATATGAAGAATGCAGCATCAGAACTGGAGGAAGACTCATTAACAACCTGCAACATGCAGATGACACAACCTTGCTGAAAGTGAAGAGGACTTGAAGCACTACTGATAAAGATCAAAGACTACACAGCTTTCAGTATGGATTACACCTCAACAAAAGGAAAGCAAAAATCCTTACAACTTGACCGATAAGCAACATCATGAGAAATGGAGAAAGGACTGAGGTTGTCAAGGATTTCATTTTACTTGGATCCACAATCACTGCCTAGGGAAGTAGCAGGTCAAGAAACCAAATGACACTGCACTGGGCAAATGTGCTGTAAAAGAACTCTTTAAAGTGTTAAAAAAAAAAGCAAAGATGTCACACCTTGAAGACCCAAGCTGTGGTGTAGCAAATTACTTTATGTGGCTTTTCTACCCATAAGTCTCTGTAAACTCCAAGGTGGGATTTTCTATGAGCAGGTGAGGAGCTCTTGATTGCTGAAGTTGTCCACCTGGAGTATTTCTGTTGGGAGTGGCACAAAACAATGTTCTGGGAGCTACCCACTCTCTCTCAGGTGCTTAGAGTTCTGATGATATGATTGGCTAGTTTGACCACCCTGCCGGGCTCAAAAGGAGGCCTCCTAGAGGCAGAACTCTCTGACTGCTGGTTGAGGAAGACGTGCTGCTGAAAGAGATACGGGCTCCTGAGACACACGTTGCTGGGAAAGAGATGCAAGAGGCACGCATTGCTGAGTGAGACACCGAGGGACCAGCACTGCTGGGAAAGAGACTGTGAGAGACTCTTGGCTGAGGGACAGTGGGCTGGAAGAGAGACTGAGCACTTTTCCTGAACCAGAATTGTAGCCTGTGGTGCTTCCCTAATAAACCCCATAATCTGTGAGCTGTGTGTGGCCACTGCAGCGAATTATCGAATCCAGGAGAGAGGTGGTAGGTGCTTTGGGAGGAACGGTTGGTGAAAGGGCTGGAGGGAGGCAGCATGTCTGGCCTTGCAGTAATAAGCCTTGGGTTACTGCTGGTAATCCTGTCTTCCTCTCGTGGGATTACAGGAGGTCAGAACATGTGGCCTCCTTGCCGTTTTTGCACAAGCCATGCACCCGACCCAAACCATGGTATTTTGAATCACCTCCTATGCATGTAAAAGTTAGATAGTGGATAAGGAAGACTGAAGAAACACTGATGCACTTCAATATGGTGTTGGTGAAGAATACTGAATTACCATGGAGTGCTGGGAGAACGAGAAAATCTGTCTTGGAAAAAGTACAGCCAGAATGCTCCTTAGAAGCAAGGATGGTGAGACTTCATCTCTTGTACTTTGGTCATGTTATCAAGAGGAACCAGTCTCTGAGAAAGATATCATGTAGAGGATCAGGGAAAAAAGAAGCCCCTCAACAAGATGAATTGACATAGTGGCTGTGACAATGGAGTCCAACACAGCAACAATTTTGAGAATGGAGCAGGACCAAGCAGTGTTGAGTTCTGTTGTACATAAGGTCACTATGAGTTGGAACCAACTCAAAGGCACCTAACAGCAACAAAAACCTCAGCAAATATCTGAAAGCAGAGGGGAACTAGGGACAGACTAGAGACTAAACTTAAAAGTATCAGGTGACAACTTCTTTCCAATTCACATTCACCTAAGTTATATTAAAAGTAGCTCAACCCTTAGCCTAGGTTAAAAGCAAACAAACAAAAACAAAGCACATTGGAAATCTGGTCACATTACAAACCTTCTAAGCTCAATCTTATGTTGTCCTACCAGGTCTGGACTGGGGTCAAGACATCTTGTGCCTTCTGATACTACCTGTCTGGCTCCTTACTATAAAGTTTCCGTTTAAAGGTCACCTTAGGGAAGCTTTCACTGACTACCAATGCAATCCAAACAAGCTCCCTACCACCCTACCAAGTGTTTCCTTCAGAACATATACCAACTGCAATTTTATTGCTCACCATTACACCTATCTATATCTGTCCCCAAGAACACCGGAGAGTGCTGGAACAATGGAACTCTCAGAAATTTTTTAATCACTAAATCAATGAATTAATGATTTTTAATCTTCTGCCAACTGTGTGACCATGGGCAAAATATTTAACCTCTCTGGGCTCTAATTTCCTCACTTGCAAAATGAGTGGGCTGCACTGTTTCAGCTCTAAGATTCCATGGTCTTTTCTAGGGCAGTACAATATTTAATAATCTTTAATGTCATTCATCGCTCTCTCTTTGCTCAACTAATTATTTCAGAAATCTTGTCCCAAAAACATTATTTTTGAAATCATATGCATGTCCACTACAATGAAACCAACAGAAAGAATGCCAAAAATCCAGACAGATACAGCAAAGGATTGAGTGGGCAATGCGAGGGACAGAAGAAGGCAGGTCTCCAGCTTCATTCCCATTTGCCATTTTCCCAAATCTGAGAGCACTTTATTTCAGAAGAGCTCATTTTAACCCTAGAGTGTTGCAACTTGTTTGATTTTTATTATTTGATGCTCCCTAACTGGTTTACTTAGGAGCTCTGGTAGCATAGTGCCTAAGACACTTGACTGCTAACCAGAAGGCTGGTGGTTCAACCCACCAGCCACTCCTCGGAAGGAAGGTTGGGCAATCTACTTCTGTAGTGATACCACCTCAGAAACCCAAGGAGGGGTCACTATGACTCAGGTTTGACTCAACGGCACATAACAACAACAACAACAACTGGTTTACTTAAATCTTTTCCACAAATCAACCATAAGTCTCCAAAGTTCATAATGGTGTGCTAGGTCCCTAAGTCAGTGGTTCTCAATCCTACCTACACATTAGAATCACCTGGGAGTTTTTAACAATCCCACTGCGTAAGGCATACTGCAGACCAATTAAATCAGAATCTCTGGCCTTTTCTCAGACATCAGCATTCTGTAAACTCTCCAAGTTATTCCATTGAGCTTGAAGAGTTGTATTCAGATGCTCACCTGGGAATCAGGACACCCAAGTCTTTGTCTTAGTCCTGCTACCATTTGCTATCAGCCTTAACTGACAAGGCCTCAGTTTTCTCCTCTGTCAAACGACAGTTTGCAGATGGTGATGCATAAGACCCCTCTGGGTCTCAGATGCTCTAACTGTATAATGACCACTCAGTTCTAAGGGCTATGGTGGATGCTGGAAACACAGAAGCACATTCTCTGCCCTTGAGGAACTCACATTTACTATGGGAAACAGTTCAGTGATTATCAGGACACAATGTGGTAAACACAGAATCAGAGGCATGAACTGGATATTAAGAAAACAGAACCAAGCCAGTTGTCATCAAGTCAACTCTGTTCATGGTGAGCCCGTGTGTGTCAAGAGCACCAATGTGTTCCATCCATAGGGTTTTCAGAAACAGACTGCCAAGCTTTTCTTCCAAGGCACCTCTGAGTAGACTTAAATCTCCTACCTTCTGGTTAGCAGCCAAGCATGTTAACTGTTTGTACCACAAAATAAAAAGGAAGCCCAAATATCTCCAAGGGAGTCAGAGAAGGCTTCCCAAAGAAGGTATGGCAGAGCTGAATGGATAATGAAAAACTGTCACAGGGCGAGGAGGTAGGGAAGGAGCTTGTGGTGGCCAGATACCCAGATGCAGACAGGAGAAACTTGATTCACTGACATTAATAATAAAATTGCAGAGGCAAGCTGAAAAGCATAATCCAGCCATTGTTCCCTTACCACAGGCCACAGTAATCTGCAGGGTATTTATTCATCGCGATTTGCTCACCACACCCCTTACCCCCCCACCCCCAAACACTGACTCAGCCAAGAATCAGGCTCTAAAGAATCACTTCCCTCTCTCAGGCATCAGCACGTGCACAAATATATACACTTTCCCCTGCCTTCAACCCCCACGACCACGCCACTGCTGCCACCACACTCCTCAACTAACCAGCAGTGAGCAAACAGGGAAGTAGGGCTCTCCATCTCTCTCCCTGCAGGGCAAAAGGCTTCTATTCTATTTGGAAATTTAAGGAAATTCCCACATCCTTTGGCATAATGCAGGCTTGGGTTTGAATCCAGACTGTGCCATTTATGAACTGTATGACCTTGGGCAAGTTACTTAAACCTCTGAAAACCTCAGTTTCTGAATCTGGGAAATGGGGATGATATAGGCAACACCTCACAGACCCACTGTGAGGATTCAAAGAGAAAAATGTATATGAAACACTTGGCTGCATAATATATTGGCAGAAGTATGTGCTCAAAGTGTCAGCCATTAGTATGAAAAATGGCATTGACAGATTTCTCCTTGGGCCTTTGGAGCACTGCTGTCTGGAGACAAGCCTTCCTAGGCACCAGTGAATGTGCAGCCACACAGAGCATCTCAAAACAGTCTTCACCCCCAACGTCTTAGAGATTTGGGGGATGATATAAAAGAACTTCCTGTGGATGAGGAATCTCTCATCCATTAACACTGGACCATATCAGAACAGATCCTAGTACAAAAGGTATCTCTACGAAGATCTGCATTTGATTCTTAAATGTACACAATGGCTCTCTTTGAAGACCTTCTTAGGAGTTACCTTAATTTACTAAGTACCCTTTTAGTGGGCACCTATTACATAGCAAAGACTGTTTTAGGTGCTTTGGAATTAAAAGTAAAGTAAGAAGTGACTTCTGACCTCAAACAGCTCTTAGGCAGGTTTAATTGGGGCAGGGCCGCGGGGAGGGCAGACAAGGCCACCTTATTCCTGTCCTGCCAGGAAGGAATCTGAGGCCCAGTGTTGGATTACCCAATAAGCAAGGTAAGCACAGGCTTACTTGTGCTTACTTACTAATCTGTAGTAAACAACTATGTATTTTTTCACCACATCAAAGATTCTGCTTCTAGGTATGGCTGGCATCTGCCTCTCTCTCAACATCATAGCTCCTTTCTACAGAATCAAAGTCTTTTTTCAAATTTACATTCCCTGACAGGAAAGGAATACCCAGTAAGCAAGGTAAGCATGGGCTTACTTGTGCTTACTTCCTAATCTGTAGTGCTTATTGGGCAATCCACCTTTCCTAAGGCTCAAAATAAAATTAAATAATTCAAAGGTCCACCTTTCAATCATATACCTTATGTATATATCTTGATAGTGAATCTTTAGGAGAACAACAATGCCATTCTAAAATTACTCAAAGTAACCCTTTACTGCTTATTAAAGATTCCAAACTGTGCAAAGCAGATGTTAAGATGCCCACTTCAGAGGTGGGAAAACTACAGTCCAGAGACTAGGAGTCTTGCGTGCACTCAAGCAGCAGAGCCTGGACTCAAATCCAGTTCTTCTAACAAATCCCTTCCCCCTTTGACATGACCATACTGTCTCAGACCAAGACCAGCCAAGCCATACTCACCATCCGTATCCGTTCATCTTCAAGATTCCTGAGCACGGTGGCAAACTCTTGCAAAGACCTTGCTGGAAAAGAGAAAGGGGCCATGAAGTGGAAGGAGAGCAATGGGCCTCTGGGAGCCTTAAGCCCCAGCCATTATGTTTTGGATTTAAATCCCTTGGCACAGGCAGAAGCCTGACGTCAGTTGCTTCCCAAGGCTCCCCTTATCTTTGAATCATTAACCACTAAGGATGGCCCTGAAGTACAGGCTAATCCCACCTGGCACTCTAGCTAGGTAAGAATTTCTTCAAAGGAAAGACCTGCCTATTCCTGAGAGTACCTAGGACTAGTGAGTTGCTGGCACGCTCCCAGGCCCTGGGCTGGAAGGGGCAGAGTTCCGCTTAAGACTTAAAGGATTTCCTGTCCAGGATTTGACCTCAATCTTTGTTGTGGGGCTGCGTCAGAACCCAACCGTTTCTTTGGCACCAGATCTAAACAAATAGTGCTGCTGGCACCACAAGCCATGTCTGTGACTTCTCTTTGGGTTCCTCCTCTGAGTCCCCAAGTCACTTTACTAATAAAAGGCAGCTTGGAGCATGGGGGTCAGAGCTGGAGTATCCCTCACCAGAATTATTTGCAAAGGCAATAGGCATCAAGTTTAATACCCCAGCGGATACCAGGACACTGACAAAACACTGTGAAAAGCTTCCAGACATCCAGGAGTTAAACACTAATGCATTCTCACTGCTTCCAGCTGTCTCCTAACTGCCTTTGCTCATCCCCAGAGCCTAGCCACTGTGTCTGGCAACAGGGACTCAACAAACATTTGATATGTTTATTAATTGAATATGATGCTGTTGTTGTTGTTAGGTGCTATCAAGTCAGCTCCGACTCATAGCAACTCTATGTACAACAGAACAAAACACTGCCTGATCCTGCACCAGCCTCACAATCCCTGCTATACCTGAGCTCATCACTGCAGCCACTGTGTCAATCCATCTTGTTCAGGGTGTTCCCCTTTTTCATTGACCAAGCATGACAGCCTTCTCCAGGGAATGGTCTCTTCTGCCAACATGACCAAAGTAGGTGAAACAAAGTCTGGCCATTCCTGCTTCCAAGGAGCATTCTGGCTACACTTCTTCCAGGACAGATTTGTTAGTTTTTTGGCAGTCTATGGCACTTTCAGTATTCTTCACCACCACAATTCAAAGGCATCAACTCTTCTTCAGTCTTTGTTACTCACTGGCCAGCTTTCACATGCATTATGAGGCTATGGAAAATACTAAGGCTTGGGTGAGGCACACCTTAGTCTTCAAAGAGACATCTTTGCTCTTGAGAACTTTAAACAGGTCTTTTGTAACAGATTTGCCCAGTGCAACACTTTGTCTGATTTCTCAACTGCTGCTTCCGTTGGTGTTGATTGTAGAACCAAGTAATATGAAATCCTTGACAACTGCAATCGTTTCTCCATTTATCATGATGCTGCTTATTGGTCCAGTTGTGAAGGATTTTTGTTTTCTTTATATTGAGGTGCAATCCATACTGCATACTATAGTCTTTCATCTTCATCAGTAAGTGCTTCAATTCATCTTCACTTTCAGCAAGCAAGGCTGTGTCATCTGCATACAGCAGGTTGTTAACAAGTCTTCCTCTAATCCTGATGCCACATTCTTCATCATATAGTACAGCTTCTCAGATTATTTGCTCAGCATACAGATTGAATAAATATGGCAAAAGGATACAACCCTGATGCACTCCCTTCCTGATTTTAAATTATGCAGTACCCTCTTATTCTATTTGAATGACAGCCTTCTGGTCTATGTACAGGTTCTTTGTGAGCACAATTAACACAACATTCTTCTCAATGTTATCCACAATTTGTTATGATCCACATAGTCGAACACTTTTGCATAGTCAATAAAACACAAGTAAATATCTTTCTAGTATTCTTTCCTTTCAGCCAAGATCCGTATAGTATCAGTAATGATATCCCTTGTTCCACAACCTCTTCTGAATCCAGCTTGCATTTCTGGGAGTTCCTTGTCAATATACTGCTGCTACCATTTTTGAATTATCATCTGCAAGATTTTCCTTGCATGTGATATTAATAATATTGTTCAATAATTTCCACATTCTGTTGGATCACCTTTCTTTGGAATAGGTACAAATATGGATCTCTTCCAATCAGTTGGCCAGGTAGCTATCTTCCAGATTTCTAAGTATAGACAAGTAAATGCCTCTAGTGCGGCATCCATTTGTTGAAGGAGCTCAATGGGTATTCCAACAATTCCTGGAGCCTTGTTCTTCACCAGTTCCTTCAGTGCAGCTTTGACTTCTTCCTTCACTGCTATTGGTTCTTGATCATATGTCACCTCCTAAAATGGATGAACATCGACCAATTCTTTTTGGTACAGTGATTCTGTGTATTCCTTCCATCTTCTTTTGATGTTTCCTGAACCATTCAGTATTAGAATGCTTCAGTATTGCAACTCGAGGTTTGAGTGTTTTCTTCAGTTCTTTCAGCTTGAGAAATACTGAGCATGTTCTTCCCTTTTGGCTTTCGAACTCCAGGTCTTTGCACATTTCATTGTATTAATTGACTTCGTGTTCTCCAGCTGCTCTTTGAAATCTTCTGTTCAGCTCTTTTATCTTGTCATCTCTTCCATTTGCTTTAGCTACTCTCCATTCAAGAGCAAGTTTCAGAGTACCTGACAGAGACATTTTGATCTTTTGGTCTTTTCTTCCTTTCTTGTCTTTTTAATGACCTTTTGCTTCTTTCCTTTATGATGTTCTTGATGGGATTCCACAATCCATCTGATTTTTGGTCACTGGTGTTCAATGAGTCAAATCTATTCTTCAGATAGTCTCTACATTCAGGTGAGATATAATCAAGGTCATTTGTTGGCTCTTGTGGACTTGTTTTAATTTTCTTTAATTTCAACTTGAACTTACATATAAGCCACTGATGGTTTGTTCCACAATCAGCTCCTGGCCTTGTTTTGGCTGAAGATATATGAGCTTCTCCGTCACCTCTTCCCACAGATGTAGCCGATCTGATTCTTGTGTATTCCATCTGGTGATGTCCAAGTGTATAGCTGCTATTTATATTGTTGAAAAAGGTATTTGCAACAAATAAGTCACTGGTCTTGCAAAATTCTATTATGCGATCTGCAGCTCCATTTCTATTGTCAAAGCCCTATTTCACAACTACTGGTGATTCTTCTTTTTCTCCAACTTTCGCATTCTAATCACCACTAATAATTAACACATCTTCATTGCAGATTAGGTCAATTTCAGACTGCAGAAGTTGGTAAAAATCTTCAATTTCCTCATCTTTGGCTTTGGTGGTTGGTGCCTAAATTTGAATGATAGCAATATTAACTGGTCTTCCTTGTAGACATATGGATATTATCCTATCACTGATAGTATTGTACTTCATGATAGATCTTGACACAGTCTTTGTGAAATGAATGCCACATCATTCCTCTTCGATTTGTCATTCCCATCAGTAGATCACATGGTTGTTTGATTCAAAATAGCCAAAACCAGTCCATTTCAGCTCACTAAAGCCTAGGATATCAATCTTTATGCATTCCATTTCATTTTGGACAACTTACAATTTTCCTAGATTCATACTTTATACATTCCATGTTCCAATTATTAAAGGATGTTTGCAGCTGTTTCTTCCCATTTTGAGTCATGCCACATCAGCACATGGAGGGCCTAAAAGCTTTACTTACATCCATGTCATTAATGTTGACTTCTACTGTGAGAAGGCAGCTCTTCCCCAGTCATATTTTGAGTGCCTTCCAATGTGAGGGGCTCATCTTCCAGCACTATATCGGACAATGTTTCAGGGCTATTCATAAAGCTTTCCAGCAACATACCAGACAGTGCTTCACTGCTATTCATAAGGTTTTCACTGCCAATACTTTGAGAAGTGGATGGCCCTTTCCTTCTTCCCAGTCTGTCTTAGTCTGGAAGCTCCACTGAAACCTGTCCACCATAGATAACCCTGCTGGTATTTGAAATACCAGTGGCATAGCCTCTAGCCTCACAGCAACACACAAGCCACCACAGTATGACAAACTGACAGACAAGTAATTCAATATAACTTTATCAACTCCTGCTCATGTAATGGAGTCTACCAAGATGACCCAGGTAAAAAGAATAAGGTATAATGACTAAGGCCTGGCAGAGATACATGTCTTGACATCGAAAATCCTCTGAGCTCAGGGATGCCTACAGAAGACAGGAAGGTGATGAGGGTGAGGAGTCAAACAGCTCAGGTTTGGTGATAAATGGTAACCCACCCTCAGCCTCTCTGATGAGGAAATAAAAGGGAGAGGGTGGGTACCAGAGTAAACTGAGATCACACCCCACCTGAAAGCAGCAGCAGCAGATAAAAATCTCCAGCCAACTATTGCCATGCCACAATGTGAGACCTTTGTTCATAGTCTCCAAGTTTGCAAAAAGCTACAAAACTGGAATTTTATATAAATACCATTTACATGGTAATTAGATCGAAAACAAAAACTGAGAGCCAAACAAAGCATGGATGAACTCTGATCCCAGCCCATAACTTACCATTTTACAATCTCTGATCTAATTCTTCCCTCATCTACCTGCATTTTGCCTTTGCTCTGTATTCTTAGTTCTGTGTCAGAAGCAGGAGGAAGGAATATCACAAAATCAGTCAGAACAGGAAAGCTAAAGGAAGGCAGAGAGTAGAGTCTCACTGCAAAATCTCAGGTTTTCTCTTACAGGCCAGAGAGTGAGTAAGGAAACCCCAGACTCTGGGGAGAAGCTCAGAATATCTCAGGCTTCTGATCCTCACATAACTCTGCTCCTCCACCCCTATATTGTGGACATCTTTATTTACTACCCTCAGCTACTTCCTTTCCCAGGAAAAAGGTCCTGCTACGACATTGAGAGTTGTGATGAACAATGAATTTGTTTATCTTAAGGAAGATTAGGGCCTACCTATACACATTTCGTCATCCGTTTCTGCATCTCCAATGCACTGAAATTTAAATTCATTTAAAGAGTCTGCAAATTTCCGCTTTGCTGAAGACAAATCTAGAAAGAACAAGAGGGCAAAAAACATAGATTACCGAAATAAAGTGGCTTTCATATTTGATCAGTTTTTTAAAAAATTCTTTTATTAATGTAGCAGCTAGCAGATCTGTTCCTGAGTCCATTTCAAAGTATAAAATATACATATGCATACACACATACACATACAGTAGTAGAATTATGATAAATATTCACGTATAACATCAAGTGCTCATCTGCTTAAGATGTTAATTTGTTACATTTACTTTAACAATTCTTGTCATACTTATAATTCCTCAAGCTACAACTTGAGCCCATTTAACACATGTGGGAATCCATTTGCCTAAGGAGGTCAAGGAGGAGCCTAGGTCAGATCCCGTACCAGGCTCCATAGCCCTGCAGATCCAGTCAGCCTATGGCCTTCCATGTGGTCAGTGTAGGTGCCCCTGTATCTCAACAATACCTTCCCCTATGTCCAAAATAAAAAACAAACCCACTGCTATCGAATTAATTCCAACTCATAGTGACCCCTATTGGGTTTCCAAGACTATAACTCTTTACAGAAGTAGATTGCCTCATCTTCCTCCCATGGAACAGCTGGTGGGTTTGACTGCCTACCTTCTGGTTAGCAGCCCAACACCTTAACCATAGTGCCATCAAAGCTCCTTACGTGCAGGTGGTGCAAATGATTAATACAAAGCTGCTAACCAAATGCTGGAGGTTTGGGTCCATCCAGAGGGACCTAGGAAGAAAAGCCTAGTAACCTATGTCTGAAAAATCAGCCACTTAAAACCCTATGGAGCACAGTTCTACTCTGAGACACACATGGGGTTGCCATGAGTCAGAAATGACTCCACAGTTACATGTCCAGCTCCACAAGACAAACTGACATTAGGTAAGGAGCCCAGGAAAGCTCTACCCCGACGGCATAAGACCACTGACTTCCTCTGTCAACCCAAGTACAGTTCTCAGAACCCTCCCCAACTCTCCTCAAGAGCAGAGTGGCCGGACAGTCTGACAAGTTTCTGCCTGAACAATTTCCCTAGGTTGTCACATTCTACCACCACCACTGAACAAAGCTTTGGCAATGTTTGGGGTTGGGGCAAAACCAAACCCCACACATGGTATCTATAAAGAAAACTCTCTGAGGTCCTTGTCAAATATGAAAAATAAGCTTTCATTTAATATAGTAATAAAAGCCAATGATCCTTCATGAGCTCTCAGCTCCCGTTAAGAGTATAAAACCACCCAGGTACCTTTAAGTGGCCTGACAGACACTGCTGCTCAGTACAAATGTGCTTAACTGAATTCTTTGTGCAGCTTTCCTGCGGATTAGGCTAATCATTCAAATTACCCTCATACACGCTGCCCACACTGAAGGGGAAATGGCATTATGTTCAAATTCCCAGAGGAGGGAAATATGAGGCATAACTAGTAACAAGGCCTGGCTTTAATAAGATATTTTGGACTTGAAAAGAAGGGGGAAAAAAAAAAAAAAGATATCCTGGCTTCAGAGACCAACCTATCCTATTGGAATAAAAGCATCCATGAGCACAGCAGTTCTTTTTTTCAGTTTTCAGACTCGTACCTTGAGGTTAGGAGGCATGTCTTTCATCTTTTGGTTTTGTATTTTCTCCTCTTTGCACACCTGGCAGTGCTTCCCGCTCAGTGTGTGCTGAATAAATGAGTATGTGGTACACTGTGTACATATCTAAGCCCAGTGCTCGGCGCTCCAATCCCAATGTTCATTCCAAGTAGTGGCCGCTAGTGGAGGAGCAGACCTGGCTGTCCTGGGCTCAGACTATTACTGGGGGACCAGGAGGCCCTGCTCCTGAACTGCCCTCCCACGAGCTCTGATGACATAAGTTCCAGCTAGCTGGGACTTGGGCAAGGTAGTCTACTCCACACTCAAAGAGGAAGGCACTCAGGAGTAGAAAAGGAGAACACAGGAGCAGTAAAACCAATAGTCTCCCCCGTCTCCCTGGTTCCACCACTTTAATGCAACGGTCTTTGCCAAAAAGTGAAACAATGCTGGCAGGGAAATAAGGCATCTCTCAAAACTGACCAGCCCAAGCTGAGGAGATCCCTCAGAACACAAGTCACTCCCATGCAAGTTAAGACAAAAATTGATGAATTTGAAAGTCAGGACCCTGTGGAAAGAAGGAGAAAAGAGGTTGCAGGCAGGAGGAAGAAGAGAGAGAACAATATTTCAGAGTAGAAAATACACCCCTTCAAAAGCCCCAAAGTGTGTACCCAATGTGACTATGGTTGCAAACATATTTATTTTAGCCAGAATGCCCACCCCCCAGGTCAGAACTCAGAAAGGAAGGCCTAGGCAGAGAGTAAAAACAGTTCTGTTTCCGTTCTACCTACCTGTCTTCCTATGCCTCTCCAATAGGGCAAGAAAGACTCAAGCTGGGCAACTGTCTCAACAATGTGAAAGAAAAAAAAAAAAAAAGGTGAAATGTAAGATCAGCTTGGGAAAGCTCCCGGCCTGCAAAAGCGCCACCTAAAAAGCTGTGCTGCCATGGCACAGCTGCCAATGAGGATCAAGGAGTGGCTAACAATGTACAACAGAGTCTTTGTGGGGCCTTTTCACAGGAGGACATAGGCAGGACACATTGAACCAGGCCCAGGTCTCTTACCTTGTGACCAGAGGGTAACCTGATTGCATTGTCTGGGAGCACGCAGTGTACCCTGCCACGACTCAAACCTGAGAAACAATGTGGGCCCCATGAAGCTGATAAAGAGGCCAATCCTGAGTAATGAGTATTGCTATGGAGTCAAATACTAAGCTGTAGGCCAGTAAGGACAACAGGGCAGAGGTAGAATCCCAAATACTGGAACCTGAAAAGGAACTCACCATGGGCCTGACAGACGCTTGCTCAAAATCCATTCCCCAATCTTTGGGAAAAGCATTCTCAGCCTGCTTTTGGAGAATGTCCCTTTCTCACTTGTATCCCATGGGGTTCTGGTTCTAGGCTAATCCACCCCTTCCTAAACCTTGCCTTCACTCCACCCCACCCCACTATCTCCTGGGTTCAAGTTTCAGCTCCACCACTAACCAGATATGCAACTAACTTTGGGCAGTCACAAAGTCCAAGTTATAGCATCTATCAGAAGGTGTCAGCCCTATCTAAGTCACAGGACTTTCATGAGAACCCAGTGAGATGCACTATCTGGATGAGCACTCTGTACACCGTAAGGTTCAGCTGTAGGTAGGCAAGGCTGGGCTATTCTTTCCTAATATATGACTCTAATACCAGGACCTGGGGAGTTGTAGTTAGCATGACTACCTGTGTTTAAAGAACAGAGAAGTAAATCACTGACCTAACAGCAAGCACACAGCCACTAAGGAAGCCACTGTGGTTTGATCCCAAGTCCTCTACACTGAGACCTTATAACATATGGAAACACTATGCTGCCTCATCCCATTAACATAAACTCCCGTTACTGAGGATAACCAAAAAGAGAATACCCAAAAGCCATTGCTTCCTGCTATTTCAATCCACAAGGGTAAGTGGACTTTTACATAGATTTTCACCTTGGATATGCAGCTTCCCAAGGGTTTCTTTGTTGAGCTTTCACTCAGATGCACACCGGAATCTAAAATGCATGTTCCAGTAAGAGAGGAGAGGAGAGGCTGGTACCTGCTGGGTGCATGCCAAGCTCTGTGGCACACTGCTCACATAACCTCACTGTTTCATGTTCAGGCAGTGCAAGACACAGCAAGGAGCCAAGCAGGGTCAATAATATTTACTTTGTAGAAACATCTGTTCCTAGAAAGGAAGAATATTTGGCCAGAGCAGACAGAAGTCATAACTGCCAGCATCTGGGGCAGGCAAAAGTAGGTAGGCTCTGTCACTCTGAGCAAGGAGACCAGAAGGATAAGGGATATAGAAGTAGCAGAAGACTGAACCTCAAGAGACTGCTCCCCCTAAGCTGTGTGCTCAATCTGAAACCAGAGGACAGTGTCCCTCTCTCCCTGGGGATACCACGCTCTCCCTCAACAAACAAATCTACATAAGGTTTAAGAGAATTTAACCAAGTATGATCCTTCTTTTGCTAAAACAGAAGGTTCATCGTATTTTTTAAAAATTGTAAGATAGCTTAATTTTATACAAGTTTTACCAGCAATACTCCACGTCAAACCATTTCTCTTTTCTCCTGGGGAAGAACATAACATGCTTGTGCACATACTAACAGGCACACACATGTACACAGCCACATAATAGAAGATTCAAGGCAGCCTTGCAATTATATTTTTCTGTGCACCTTCCTGTGATCTCAAAGTTACCAAAATTATATTTGACTACCCTTAAAATTTTGCTGAAAATAATTCAAAAGTGGTTGCCACAGTATACTGACAGGGATGTCACTTTGGAGATGTAAGTTGCACCTGACCAAGCCATGGTATTTTTAATAGCCTCATATGCATGTAATAGCTAGAAAATGAATAAGGAAGAGCACAGAATTGATGCATTTGAATTGTGGTGTTGGTGAGGAATACTGAATATACCATGGACTGCCACAAAAATGAACAAATGAGTCTTGGAAGAAGTACAACCAGAATGCTCCTTAGAAGCAATAATGGCCAGACATCGTCTCTTGTACTTTGGTCACGTTGTCAGAAGGGACCAGTCCCTGGAGAACAATATCATGCTTGGTAAAGTAAAGGGTCAGTGAAAAAGGGGAAGACTCTCAATGAGATGGATCAACACAGCAGCTCTGACGATGGCCTCAAGCATGGCAACGATCATGAGGATGGCACAGGACCAGGCAGTGTTTCATTCTGCTGCACAGAGTCACCATGAGTCAGAACCACCTCAACAGCACCTAACACCAACCCTTAAAACTATTTGCTGCTCAGTCTCATCATTCCAACTGGACTTGGAAACTGACTGAAGTTAGTTAAAACAGATCACTGAGGCAGGTATCTGCAATAGGATTGGTCTCTTAGCTGCTTAAAGCACCAGAACACCAAAGTCTGCAGGCTTTGCTATCTCTCCCTCCTCTGAACTCCAATAACACTTTCTGTGCTTCATTACTGTGTATTCAAAAAGGTTTCAGAACCATTCGTGAGTGCTTTCATGTCATAACACACTCCAATGAATGTCCAGGACAGGGCTGGTACTGTGGCCCTCAAAATCTGTTCAATGGAACTGACTAGACACAGCAATACAAGTTAGCTTACACATGGAGTTTCTGACATTCTCCAGGTAGAGCACCCATGCCTGAGATGAGAGACAGACATGAGACCCCCAGAGACACAGGTTTATCCCCTAATCCCCAACCCCATGTAATAGCTATTCAACACACTCAAAACCAAACTTCCCCTCAGTCACTGCCCCAAAGAGCCAAGAGCCTCTTTCTTGTCCCCAGTTTAAAAGAGGTGCCACTATTGATCCTGCTCACACAAGTAAGGTACCTCAGCCATATCTTTCACAGGGCAGTCTCCTCCATGTTCCACAGCCATTCCAAGTTGGCCCATTTTATCTCCTAAGCATCTCTCAGTTCTGTTCACCTACACACACACACACTCACACACACACACACACTCACACACACACTGTCCATCACTACCCCCAACCCTAAACCAAATCCCTCACTTCCTACATGACTGAAACTGCCTCCTACGTGGTCAGCTTTCTTCCCTCCATTCAGTTCTCTACTCAATTGTGTCCACCTCCACAGTGGACCTTGTGATGCTTGCCAGTGCTCTTAGGACAAAGACCTGAAAGGCCCCGCATGGTTGCCCTCCCTGCCTCCCTCTCTGGCACCAGCGCCTTGGCCTCTCTCAAGTTCCTGGAATGTGCCTACTCTCTCTTGCCACCATATGTTCTTCCCATATTGAGAACATCCTTCCCTGATTTCTCTAACTAGTTGGCCTCCTACTGTGCCTGCAGACCTCAACTCAAAAGACTCTTCCTCAGGAAAGCCTTCCTAAGTTCTCTGAGCAGGCCAAATCCTTCTCTCTTTCACTCCCTGAGTACAATGTAACTCTTCTCTGTAGTAATTTTATATTTGTTCAGGCAATTCTTCCATTAATGTCTCCCCCACTGGTAAGTTACACAAGGGTGAGGATCATGTATGTCCCTTTATGCTCACCCAAGAAACAAGTATACTGCCTGGCTGAAAAGAAGAGAAAGAGTTGGGAAATTCACCTTTGATGAAGGTTAATGAACTAGTGTTTTTTTCTTATCAGTGAAAAAACAATTGACTAAGGAAATCAGAAGAAACTCTCAACCTTAAGTAAGTTCTGACTGGGGCTCAGTATATGCAGGAAATGTGTTTACCGTTAATATGAAAGCACCTCTTCTAGCTAAATACTTCACTTAACCAAAAGGTTGACAGTTCCAACCTCCCCACAGGTACCTTGGAAGAAAGGCCTGGGAATCTGGTTCTGAAAGTTCACAGCCTTGAAAATGTTATGGAGCACAGTTACACTCTGACACCCATGGTGATACACACGGTGTCAGAACTGACTCAGTGACAATGTGAGGAATATTACCCCACAGAGCTGGAGCAAGGGCCATCAGAAAGAGCATAAAGCAAAACCTTCTCTGAACCAAAAGACCCAGAAAAATGGGCTACAAGTCAGCTGTCAGTCACAGCCATGTGCCTTCTTTCTGCCCAGCACATGTTAAGCCTGGAACTAAAACAAGTTAAGGGAGAGTTCCCAGAGCCCTTTTCCTCTCTCCCCTCATATCTGGGCAAAGTGAGAATATACCCCATCAGAAACCATGCAGGAAGAGAGGCATTTACTCCTGCTCTCCATTTCCCCAAAGCCTGTATGTAGTATTTTAAACCTAGCTAAATGTTCTTAACTCTAAGACAAGAAAGTCCTGCTCCCTAGTGGAATGTCACTCTACAGCATAAGCCCCCACACTGTACTGTTGTTCTTGTTAGTTGCCCATTGAGTCAATTCTGATTCAAGTTTTTAAGGTTGTGATCTTTCAAAAGCAAACTGCCAGGCCTTACATCAGAAATGCTTCTGGATGGTTTTGAACTGCCAACCTTTTGGTTAGTAGTCCAACACTTAACTATTTCTACCAATCAGGTTAGCCTTTTATTTTAATAACAAATGGAAATAGACCATGTTCAAATCTTACAACAGAAATTGCCAAAACTGCAACCAGCATTCCTCTAGTTTTAGTGATGTGCATCCTTACCTGTGGCCACTAGGTGGTAATCATCTATATCAGAGAAGGTGTACTAGGAAGTGGAGAAATGACAGGGCCAGCCTTAAATGCAATGCTGGAGAGCACCTCCCAGCATGACAGACCTTGTCCTCATGTTGAAGACACACCTATTGAGAAGAGAAATATCTGGAGGGTACCAGCAATCGGGCCGAGGCACTGGTCTCTATGTGGGAAGAATTGCTGTAATACACTCAGAGGGCCTGTGTTCATCTTACACATTCATGCCTGAGACAAGGAGGGGAAGAGCTGTAGGGATGAAGTTGCTGCCAATGTGTCTCTCATACTCTTTCAAATCTAGCTAGAACAGACTGGGAAAACCTCACATCTCACCAAAGCAGGTGATAGATATACCCACCAACCATATCAACTATGGCATATTACATAATGTGTGTTCTCATTATACAGCTGCGTGCTTTTCCGGGGGCCATTTCCCTAAAACTATAAACTAAATGAGGCCATGACCAGCACTGACTCTGGAGAATTTGTTTTTCCAACCAGAGCACTAAGCTAATGAAATTTTCAGAGCTGATTTTAAAAATCAAATGAAATAGAACAAAGGAAAGCATGTTACTCTTTTCCAGATGAGGTTTCTAAATCCATTTACATGGAAACACTCTTCAAAAATAACATGGGAGACCCACGCCCATGTTAATCTATACCAAAATAGCTATGATATCGGTTCCGACTCATAGCAACCCCTCCTTGGGTTTCCAAGGCACTATTTCTATGAAAGTACACTGCCAGTCTTCCTTCCAAGGAGTGGTTTAGTAGGTTTGAACCGCCAGCCTTCTGGTTGGCAGTCAAATGCCTTAGGCACTATGGGACCAGAGCTCCTATGACTATATTCTCAAACAAAAAACAAACTCATTGCTGTCGAGTCAGATCCAACTCACAGAAACCCCTCCTTGGGTTTCCAAGGCAGGAGGTATCACTATGGAAGTACATTGCCCAATCTTCCTTCAGAGGAGTGGCTGGTGGGTTTGAGCCGCATTCACTTTTAAGTACTTTAAGTCATTTCATCCTCACAACTATTCTATTATTACTATTACCCCCATTATGTAGATAGGGAAAATGAGGCTCAGAGAGGTTAAATACCTAGCCCAAGGTCACAGACTAATAAGTGGTAATATAAAGATCCTGGTCCCTCTGACTCCACGACTCTTAACTACTATACTATATTGCCTAGAATACGCATGTATTTGAGAATCTGGTATTGAGGTACTCAACCCACTGCCATCAAGCTGACTCCAACTCATAGAGACCCCCATTGGGTTTCCAAGGCTGTAAATCTTTACGGAAATAGATTGCTTTCTCTTTTATCTGCAGAGCAGCTGGTGGGGTAGCAGCCAAATGCCTTATCCACTGTGCCACCAGAGCTTCTAAGGTACTCAAAGAAATTTAAAAAAAAAAAAAGAATGTATACCTCCTATAAGGAGCCCTGGTAGCACAACAGTTAAGCATACAGCCCCTAACCAATGCATGTGGTGGGATCTACCACATGCAGCTGAGTAACTGCTTTGGGTATGTGGTCTACTTCCCATATATAAGAAACACCTTTGGGAAAGGTCTCTAGCTTATGGCACTCTTGGACCCTGCATGTAGCTGTGTCGTTGTTCAGCAGCCTGCCATGCTCTGCCAACCTTGGGAATTACAATGGACTTGAATTAATGGCCTGCCATATGGTTTGGTAACATCAGGACTGTGCCATTTTATTTGTCGACCTTGGGTTTGTTAGCCTCAGCAGCCAGAAACTGCCTGAGTGAAGAATGCCTCTGGCTTCAGTGGGCCAGGAGCAAAAGGCAGAGCTAAAGCCCAAGGTCAAGGGGCTTGCACCCAGCCCCTACAGCCTGGCACTCTGGACTTGAACTTCTAGCCTCCTAAACTGTAAGAGAATAAACTCCTGTTTGTTAAGGCTATCCCATTTGTAGTAAACTCTTGTCAGAGTGGCACTAGGTATAACCAGAACAATCATGTCCTATTATGAGTGATCAGTGACATCATCATTATATATTAGTACTAAAAAAAAAAAAAAAAATTCACTGCCATTGAGTTGAGTCAACTCATAGCGACCCCTCCTTGGGTTTCTGAGGCAGTATCTCTATAGAAGTAGATTGCCCAGTCTTCCTCACAAAGAGTGGCTGGTGAGTTTGAAGCACCAGGCTTCTGGTTAACAGTCAAATGCCTTAGGCACCACACCACCAAGGCTCTCTATATATTAGTAATTATATATAATATATACAAATACATGATTTATATTTTCAAAGTATAGTATTAGCCTTTCCTCATAAGAAGTTTAAGAGATAGTGCTTGACCTTTTATAGATGAAGAAACTGAGCACTAGCTTCATGACAGTGTATATATCATATGCTGTTGTTAGCTGCCGTCAAGTCAGTCGCCCACTAATGGTGAAACACTGCCTGGTCGTGCACCATCCCCTTGATCAGCTGCAGACTGGACCATTGTGATCCAGTTTTGTTTTTCACTGACTGATTTTCAAAAATGGATTGCCAGGCCCTTCTTCCTAGTCTGTCTTATGTCTGTCCACTGAAATATGTCCAGAATCATAGAAACATGGAAAGCCTCCACTGACAAAATGGTGGTGAGTGAGTAGGCATGAGGTGCAGTGGCCAGAAATGGAACCCAGGATCTCCTTCATGGAAGGCAAGAATTCTACCACTGAACCACCACATGCCTCATGCATGTCACATAAACAATAAAAACCTCTTTGCCATTGGGCTGATTCCAACTCCTGGCAACCCTACAGGACAGAGCAGAACTGACCCATTTTCCAAGGCTCAGAAGGAAGACTGAGCAATCTTTCTGGGTTTTTTGTTTGTTTGTTTTTTGTACTCTTTACAGAATCAGACTGCCACAATTTTCTCCTGTGGAGTTGCTGGTGGATTCAAATTGCCCACCTTCCTGTCAACCACTTAAAGCCAACCACTTTAACCACCATGCCACTAGAGCTGCTTTCATGAAACATAATCCAAAGAAAACCAAACCCAGTGCTATCAAGTCGATTCTGATTCATAGCAACTCTTTAGGACTGAGTACACTTGACTATTAACCAGAAGGCTGGCAATTCAAACCCACCAGCCATTCCTTGGAAGGAAGGCTGGGCAATCTACTTCCATAGCGATACCGCCTCGGAAACCCAAGGAGGGGTCGCTATGAGTCAGGGCCAACTCGACAGCACATAACAACAACAACTGCAAAATAGAGTTTCCACAGCTATATATAAATCTTTACAGAAGCAGACTGCCTCAACCTTCTCCCACAGAGAAGCTGGTAGGTTCAAACCACTGAACTTTTGGTTAGCTTTAACCACTGTACTACCATGTTGTTGTTGTTGTTATCTGCCATTGAGTCGGACCCAACTCATAGTGACCCCTCCTTGGGTTTCCGAAGCAGTATCACTACGGAAGTAGATTGCTCAATCTTCCTTCCAAGGAGTGGCTGGTGGGTTTGAACTGTCAGCCTTCTGGTTAGCAGTCAAGGGCCTTAGCCACTACGCTACCAGAGATCCTTGTTCCGCCATGTTGTTGTTGTTGTTATTGTACCGCCATAGTAGGTGCTTAATAAACATTCGCTGACTCATTCACCATCAAATGATTTAGTCAGTAACAGATCAAGGACAGAAAAAAAAAAAAGAAAAAAAAGCAAGTCCTAAAAAGCCCAACCCCAAACTTGAATGGCTCAGCCCTGCCACTAAGTAGAACACTGGACAAAGCTTTGAGGGATTTACAACTGCATTCACACAATGCCCCTGGTCATTGTAAGACAGCAGAAGGTCAGAGCAGGAAAAACTCCCTCAAAGAAGACAGCAGAAATTTGATTCGCTAAAACAAAGAATACCATTCGCACAGGGACTAAAGTGAGGAAGCAAAAAAGTAAGGGTCTTTCCAGAATGCTCGAGAGAAAATGTCACACATCATGAATCAAGGGCAATTTAGAGGGTATAATGTGCATGGATTCAGCAAACATGGATTCAAACGCTGGAGCCATCACTTACTTGCCATGTGTATTTGGGCAGCTGTCTATGTAACTACAAGAACAATTCTCACAGGGTTATTGGGGTAATTAAAAACGAAGAAGAAAAGCACGGTTACAGAAGAGCGGGGTACAGGTAGCCTTTAACGCTGGCTTCCATTCCTTACCACAAGCCAAAGGTGAGGAGATGTTTACTTTCAGGTTGGACAGAAGACAATCAACAAAAGAATAATCTTAATTAGCATAAGTATTCAGGAAATGTTTACCGCATCAAACTAATCAAATAACCCCATTCTAGTTAACTACCAAAACCCAAACCAAATTCACTGCCATCAAGTCTGATGACTCATAGGGCCCCCTCCTTGGGTTTCTGAGGTGGTTATCTCTAGGGAAGTAGATTGCCCACTCTTCCTTCCAAGGAGTGGCTGGTGGGTTTGAAGGAGTGGCTTGTAGGTTTGAACCACCAGCCTTCTTGTTAGCAGTCAAATACCTTAGGCATTATCCAAAAGGATCAGCCCCTAGAGAAGGATATCAGGCTTGAAAAAGAAGACTCTCAATGATTTGGATTGATACAGTGGCTGCAACAAAATGTAGCAACAATTTTGACGATGACATAGGACCAAGCAGTTGTTTTGTTTTGTTGTACATAGGCTCACTATGAGTTGGAATGTACTAGATCATATCTAACAATAACAATTAACTACTAAAACCACATATTTAATCCTTGAGGGCTTTTCTCAGATGCTCAGAAACCCTTAAAACCAAGCCAAACTCATTGCCATTGAGCCGATTCCAACTCACAGTGACCCCATCAGGCTTCCAAGGCTGTAAATCTTTACAGAAGTAGATTAGGTCATCTTCCTCCTGTGGAACAGCTGATGGGTTCAAACCGCCTACCTTTTGGTTAGCAGCCCAATGCCTTAACCACAGAACCACCAGAAAACCTTAATGGTCTATAAGTTTCAAGTTTTTTTTCACCTCTGACAGATGAAAAGAAACACAAAAACTCTATACCAAATAACACTCATTTTTTCAACCAAACTAATAACTCAAAGTAATATGAGCGGCTTCTTGAGAAGTTTATTAAATTCAAAAGGTGTCTTTTAAATGCACTGGGTAAAGAACGGTATGATCAAATGGTTTTTGTCAACTGACTGGGGAGGCAGCCCAGCCCCAGATGTAACAGGTATGACATGCAAGATAAATAGGATTTCCAAGCTTCAGAAGCATGTAGCTGCTGGGCTTCTTGCTAAGAAGTTGGTGCTTGTACTTCACCCCTAAAATAGTAAAGTTTTAGAAAAGGGAGGGTGAAAGCAGGAAAAGGAGACCACACAAGTCAGACCAAAGGGTCTGCAGGGTAAATAAAGCAGACATGATCTGGGAAGATGGGACAGGGCCTGAAGAGGACGGAGCTGGAGAGTGGGCTGAGAATGGTGAGTGTTCCTCTCTCAACATCACAGCTCCGCTATCACAACTGTTGCAGAAATAAACTGCGCTAGGTGCGTTCCCTGGGTGGTGAAGACGATTAAGGCATTCAGGGGCTTGCCAAAAGGTTGGTGGTTCCAGTCTACACAGAGACACCTCAAAAGAAAGCTCAGGTGATCTACTTGGACACACATGAGGTCATCATGAGCAACTGGGTTTCAATGCAAAGCAGAGGGGAGCAGGTGGGGGTATGGGGATCCTGACTTGGTCTCTAACATTTAGCTTTACCTTCTAGAATATCCTTCTTTCTAGAGCAGTGCCTCTCAAACCCCAATGTGCACACAAGTGCCCAGGGATCTTGTCAAAGTGCAGATTCTGATTCAAAACTCCTGGGTAGAACCTGAGATCCTGCGTTTCTAACAAGCTCCCAGGTAATGGTCAATGCTGCTAGTCCAGGCACCCCATTCTATATAGGGCAATGGCTTGGATTCCCATCCAAGATCCCTGAGAGCAAAGATCACAGCTGCTTTATTCTCCCAGCACAGTGCCTGGAGCACTACAGGCCCCCTAGCTATATTGGAGGAATGAATAAATGAATTCCTGAAGAGGACTTAAACTGTTGCAGAAAGAAACCCAAATGTTGTTGGTAATCACCACTGATGCCGACCCATGGCAACCCACGTGTGCACAGAATTGCTCCAAAAGGTTTTCAAGGCTGTTATCTAAAAGGAGATCGACAGGCCTGCCTTCCAAGGTATCTCTAGGTGGATTCGAACTGCCAAACTTTCAGCCAGTAGCTGAGCACTTAATTCTTTGCACCACCCAAGAACCTAAAATAAACCCACTGCCACCAAGTCAATTCCACCCACAGTGATCCTTTAGGACAGAGTAGAATTGCCTCATAGGGTTTCCATGGGTGTAAATCTTTGGAGAAGCAGACTGTCTCACTTTTCTCCCAAGGAATGGCTAGGTGGGTTCAAACCTCCAACCTTTTGGTTGGCAGCCCAATGCACTAACCACTAAGGCACTGTTGTTGCTGCTGCTGTTGTTGTTGTTGTTGTTGTTGTTATGTACCGTCGAGTCGGCCCCAACTCATAGCAACCCCTCCTTGGGTTTCCAAGGCAGTATCACTACGGAAGTAGATTGCCCAAACCTTCCTTCTGAAGAGTGGCTGGTGGGTTTGAACCTCCAGCCTTCTGGTTAGCAGTCAAGACACCAGAGAACCTAAAATAAGAACCAAAAATTTGCTATGTCCTTGATCAGCCAACAACTCTGCATATGGGTCTATGGAAAGCTGCTAAGCACACCCGACATTAGAGAATTTGAGAGGAGAGGGCTGAATGAGTTGATGTTTAAGGTCTCTTCTAGCTCTAAGAGTCCACCCTATCTTTTTTATGCTTTTTTCTTTTTTTTTAATTGTGATCTGAGTGAAAGTTTACAGAGCATATTCTTTTCCACATTAACAGTTCATACGTATTTTATTTCATTACACTGACTGCAATCCCCACGATGCAACAGCTCTCTTCCCACTTCCTCCTTGGGTTACCTTTCCCCTGTGTCCTTCCTTCCTATGCATTTCTACCCTTTGAGCTATCTCCCTGTGCAAATGCTACCCTTCTGATCTCCCATGATTGACTGTTCTTAGAGTATACCTATCTGGTGTAATTGTTCACCTTATGTTGTTGTTGTTGTTGTTGTTACGTGCCGTCAAGTCAGCCCCGACTCATAGCGACCCCTCCTTGGTTTCCCAGGCAGTATCACTACAGAAGTAAGATTGTCCAACCTTCCTTCCGAGGAGGGGCTGGTGGGTTTGAACCGCCATCCTTCTAGTTATAGGCCTGTCTATTGTGTATCTTGTAGGCCTGTCTATGATTTGGATGGAAGCCACAGGAGTGAGTTCAATACCAGGCCAAAGGATGACTAGGGGCCATAGTCTCGAGGGTTTCACCAGTCGCTTTCAGACCAGTAACCCTGGTCTTTTTTTATGATTCTGAGTTTTGTTCCACATTTTTCTCCCACTCTCCCACTCTATCCTGGATCTCTTATTTTGGTCCCTTTCCAAGTGGTTCACAGTGGTAGCCAGATACCATCTAGTTCTTCTGGTCTCAGGGTCATGTAGGTTCACAAGGTCCACCAGTCCCGTGGACTAACTGTTCCCAGGTGTCTTTGATTTTCTTCATTTCTTCTTTGCTCCTGACAAGGAGAGACCAATTGTTGCATCTTAGATGGCTGCTTGCAAACTTTTAAGATCCCAGTCACTACTCACCAAAGTAGGATACAGAACAGTATTTTTGCCAGTGGAGCTTGATATCCCTAGCAACCACGGTCCTGAGCCCATGGGCCCAGCAACTCATTCCCTTAAGGTGTTTGGCTGTGGCTAATAAGTTATTTATCGTAACTTATAACACTCCAAACTTGCTTGCCGTCAAATCGGATCTGACTCATAGTGACCCCTCCCTGGGTTTCCAAGGCAGTATCTCTATGAAAGTAGATGGCCCAATCTTCCTTCCGAGGAGTGGGTAGTAGTAAGTGTGAACTGCCAGCCTTCTGGTTAGCAGTCCAATGACTCAGGCACTCATGGGTATTTTTCCTTTTGCCTACCTATACCTGATCATTTAGCCTGTCTACTTATGTATCCACCTGTTGATTAATGTTTTTTATTACTGATAGTGCAGTATTGTGTATGTAAAAGTGTTTACCTTTGCTGTCTGTACTTCTTATGCACATCTCTGTGTCTTCCTTTCCTTAGTATTATGTGCTGGTCACTCGTTTTTGGTATACTGCTTTTCTTTTCATTCAAATCAATCAATACTTGTCTCTTACCTACCTAGCAGTTTTCTCTTCCCTCTTCTTCCCTCCCTGGTAAGCAACAAAGAAAGTTTCCTTCCATGTGTAAACCTTTCCTTGACTTTTTACAACATTGTTATGTGCCATCGAGTGGGCCCCGACTCACAGCGACCCCTCCTTGGGTTTCCAAGGCAGCATCACTACAGAAGTAGGATTGCCCAACCTTCCTTCCGAGGAGTGGCTGGTGGGTTTGAACCACCAGCCTTCTGGT
>NW_006921643.1:9919628-9951934 GCF_000298275.1 Orycteropus afer afer | reverse complement strand
GGGTTTGAACCACCAGCCTTCTGGTTAACAGTCAAGTGCCTTAGGCACTATGCTACCAGAGCTCCTTTTTACAATATTGAATTCATATATGTCTTTTTTCTTTTTTTCAATGGTGAGGGTGCATAGTGGATATTTCTACAACAAGGAACACCTCAATGTCTCAGTTGGCAGCTTCCAAAAATCTAATTGAAAGAACACAAGCTCTGTTAGTCTCAGCAAATAACCATAGCAACTAATACCCCCCAAATAGAATGATGTCTTCAACATGATGTGTGGCTCAATTAGATTAAGAGGGTGACGTATACCATTTGAAAATTTATGGTCATAAACTTATAGCCAAAGCCAGACCTTCTCTTGGAAGAGGTTTCTAAGTGAAAGGCAAAGAGGGGCAAGGAGCCAGAAAAGCTGAGGAGAGGAAGAACTGGAACACTGCTCTGCCTGTCACAGGTTCACACAGGCAGGCCTACATGAAGCCCAGAAACTGAGTTAAATCACTTACATATCTTGAGTCCTACCACTCTGTTGTTGTTAGGTGCCATCAAGTCGATTTTCAACTCATAACAACCCCACATGTTACAGAGGAGAATTGCCCCATAGAGTTTCTAGGCTGTATTCATTATGGAAGGAGCCTTGGTAAGGTGGTGATTAAAGCACTCAACTGCCAATCAAAAAGGACAGCAGTTTGAGCCCACCAGCTGCTAAGCAGGAGAAAGATATAATCGTCTGCTTCCATAAAGATTATAACCTCAGAAACCTCGTAAGGCAGATCTACTCTGTCCTACAGGGTTGCTATGGGTCGGAATCAACTCGAAAACAATGGGAAACATTATGGAAGCAGATCATCAAACCTTTCTCTGGAAAGCTGCTTGGTGGATTCGAACTCCCAATCTCATTTGCAGCAGAGCACTGAACTGTTGCACCACCAGGGCTCCTCCCACCACTTCTATCCGAGAGTTATCAGCAGCTGCAGAAGGTAAGCTGTCTTGTCCTCTTTCTGTGTCTTTCCTCAAGCATATAATGAAAAGAAAATGTCTTCAAAGAAGTACTTTTAAGTGAAAAAGAAGAAAACTGCAAAACTGTTTTTAAAAAAAAAAAAAAAAACTAGGGTTGATAATAGATTTCCAACCACATTTATTTCTGTACATGTCATCACGGGATGTAAATCTCTGAGTTCCCTGATCTTTGGATCAGAGTTAGATGTATGAATGAAAAACACAGCACCTCTAAGTTCTATAAAACATGTTGTCTCTCCAGCCCTCAGGCCTGCCTCTTCCTAGGTATGTGCAATCACACATGCTCTGAACAATTCAGGTAATGCAAGAACCTCACTGGAAAATCAGAAAAGGGAAGCCAAGGCCCGCTACCTTTGTGTAGTCCTTTTTCTAACTTAGGACAAAAAGAAAAAAGCAATAAACCAAAAACCCAGCCCAAAATTCAGGAATTAACTTTCATTCAACAGTTGTTAACTCAGAAAGGCATAAGCAGCAGATAGAGCCTAGAGACAGACACAAGATCAGTCTTCTTATCAACAAGTAAGGGTAATCAAGAGAAAGATGACACATGTGAGTAAATCAAGGCCTTCCATCAGCCAAATGAGCCTAGAATAGCAGGCACTCTGCTGGTACAGTGGTTAAGGCATTTGGCTGCCACCAAAAGGTTGGTAGTTCAAATGCCCCAACCACTCTGGAGAAGATGAGGCAGTCTGCTCCTGTAAAAACTGGTAACCCATGGGAAGAATCAACGCAATAGCAGTGAGTTTGGTTTGGTTTTGAGCACTAAAGTGCTGGGGGCTCAGGAAACAGACTCCCAGAGCTCAAACTCCCACCTCAACCACTTACATCTCTGAACTCAGTTTCTAGTACTCAGTTTATACCCGTGTGAAGTGGAGATAAGGAAGCCTACTTCCCGGAGTTCCTGTGAGAAGGGTCAAGACGCAAGGGGGTTCTGACCACAGAGCCAGGCCTGACACTCAATAAACAATAGATGTTAATATTATGAGGTCCCTGAGTGGCACAAATGGCTCTGGTGGCATGCTGGATAAGGCATTTGGCTGCTAACGAAGTCAGTGGTTCAAATCCATCAGCCGCTCCATGGAAAAAAGATGGGCAATCTACTTCCATAAAGATTTACAGCTTTGGAAACCCAGTGGGGGTCACTGTGAGTTGGAATCAACTTGATGATAGTGAGATTTTTGTTTGTTTTGAGTAACCAAAAAGTTGGAGGTTCAAATACACCCGTTGGTACCACAGAAGAAAAGGTAATTTGCTTCCATAAAGACGGGGGCCAAGAAAACGCTATGGAGCAGTTCTACTCTATAATACATGGGGTGACCGTGAGTTGGAATTGACTTCACAGCGAACAACATGAATACTGTACATTTTTACATAATAATGCAATAAATAAAATGTCAGGCTGATTTATTTCTGCATAAAGATGGAAGGCCAGCCAAGCCACCTGGCCTCCTCCCCACCCATCTTTATGTGCCCAGAGGCCATGCCCCACTACCCTGCTGACCTCTCGCCCTCTTTCCCATGCTGCCTCACACAGCAGCATTAGGATCTAAAAGGAATCAGCATAATTCCTAGGCATAGCTCAGACTCTCCTTGCTGCTAACCAACACAGGAAGCAAAGCAGTGGCTCCTCAATACCAGAACAAATTAAATTAAAAAAGGAAAACCTGTTTGTCTCCCCCTGGATTAAATTAATGCTTCCTTGAGAAAAAGAAAAAGAACCTAGCAATTCAGAACAGAGCCACACCTAATAACATCCCCAGGAATTAGTTTCACTTTCTTTTATCCTCTGTTTAATTAATTAGCCACTTCCCTGCTATACCCCAGTGGATGTTGCGCTCTGGGGATTAAGCACAGAGCTCCTGGCAATTTCCCAAGAAAGCCCCAGGTTCCCTGATTTACTGCTTCCTTCCCAGCAGCATCTCGAGAGAAAGGCCTGGCAATCTGCTTCCATAAATATCACAGCCAGGAAAACCCTATGGAGCAGTTCTACTCTGTAACACATGGGGTCACCATGAGTCAAAATTGACTCAATGGCAACAGGTTTGCTTTATTGTTTTTACCCAAAGTTGCCTGTGCAACTCCAACCCCGATCCAAATAAAAAATTGTGCTTCAGCTAGTACTTAAGAGTACCTACCCCTTGCTCCCATCCACCAAAGAACTGCAGAGGTCAAAGATCAGTGTGCCACCCTTCCAGGGACCTCACTCCAGCCGCCTCAATAAAAATTTTTGTGGCTGGGGTCTGGGAATCTGGGCTTTCTAGGCAGTTTTTAATACATGCTGAAGTTTGAGAACTGGTATTACTTAAACCTTCAGAACACCTAGTACCAAGGATCAGTGATGGAACCTCTCCAGATTACAGAGGTAGGACTCCACAGAGCAAGCCGGATCTTCTAATTCCTGACAGTACACTCACAGCAGAGAAAAACTATGACACAATGGGAGTGGGAGGAGTTAACATCACGATTCAGTTTAAAAATCACAAATTCAGAGCCCTGGGTTTTTTTCCAAATTGTTCTCAATCACACTTCTCATTCTGAAGCCCACACAACTAACCAGGAACGCAGCTCTGTTTATGGTCTGAAGTACACAGATACCTCACAACACCTGGAGCTGATGAACAGCCCTGGTGCTAAGTGCCCAGAAGCCCATCTAGGAACCAGGCTTCTCACACAAGGGGCAGCTGCCTTCAGCGCCTGGGAAGCTAAGCAATCTTAAGGACCACAGGCCTGGGCTAGGGCTGCCAGTACAGGTTCTGCCCAGTCAATCTTCTCTGACACACAGATTTGAGGGAATCTAGGATACAAGCCTTCAGGACAGTTGAGAAATGGGCATGAAACCTGTGCAGTTTCCAGGCCCACGGGCCCTGAAGGGTCTCTTTGGCTTAATGCTCTGCCATTGTTACCTTGATATTTTACCTTTGGAATTGAGTTTTGCAGGTGGAGTGCAGTGGGGCAGGAGAGTGCGGGTGTGAGCAGAGGACATTCACTTAGCATAGGTGTACTACTGTGTGTCCACTGTGGCTCCTTCCTGCCTTGTGTGCCTTTGTGTGCCCACGAGCACAGAATTTCTGAAGCCACAATGTGTGGGAGTCAGCGAAACTCAAAGTGAGTACCAGGTACATGTGTGATGCCTACAACTGACTGTCCCAGGGGCCTCTGCTTTTGGCCCAAACCAGACCTTACTTCCAAACACAGAAAAAAGGAAGGCATGCTAAGAACCAGGAACAATCAAGGAACCCTGATATGCCTTTCATATTCATGTTACTTCCTGCAGTAGCCAACCTCTTATGCTGAAAATATTGACATAGAAGAAAAGGAAAATAAGGGCAACCCACAAGTCTCTTTTCCTTTCAGTCCTTCCTTATTCACCAGTACGTCAAAGGTTGAGAGTGCTGGTAGAATGTATGTGTATGAAGAAGTGGAATAAAAACAGTTTTGTGCAGTGTTTCCACTGTTCTGGTAAGAATAAACTAAATATGCCTATACAAACTACCTAACATGAATTGTGTGATTTTGGTTATTCTGCACACAAGTTAAATGTTCCAATAGTTGAGAACTGCCACTGCACAATATAATATCAACAATAAAATTCATACTGATAATTTTAATTTTTAATTTTTCTTTATTTAGAATGACATGAAATAGAAGTGTGGTGACAAATCAAGAAAGAACCCCCAAAAGATAGGAGAAAAAAAAAATCTGTATTTTAATAACTATCAGCACTTGTCTCTGATTTTTTTTGAACAAGGAACCCAACATTTTGCACTGGGCCCCACCAATTATTATGTTGCCAGCCCTGGACCCAAGAACATGCTGTAATTGCTTTGCAACCTCAGTTAACTCTCTCTTCTACTGCAACAGATGCCTTGAGGGAGCCCTCCATCCCCAGTGCACCACCCAAGGCTGCCACCACTATTGCTGCCATGGACACCTAACTGGCCTCCACCCTCTCCAGACCATGTGCCCCTCAGCAGATCAGGATGACTTTCTCAAAACACAGATCTGATCTTGCACACTCTCGCCGGTTATGACTCGTCCCATTTCTCTCAAGATAACAATAGTTTCCAAGGCCTAAAGATAACAATAGTTTCCAAGGCCTACAAAACCTGCGTGGTCTGCCCACTCCGCCAGCCAAACCCTCTCTCTGTGCTTCAGCCCCACCAGCCGACTTTCACATCCTCAAATGTGCCAAGATCTCTCGAGCCACAAAGCCTGGCACATCATGTTCCCTCTGCCTGGAACACTCCCCAACCCTCACTTTCCACCTAAGTCAATGCTCTTTCGATCCTTCCAATGAAAAGGTCACTTCCTCAGGGAAACAGCCTCCTCTTATCCCCCAAACAACCCACCTTCTGCCAAGAAGGCAGAAGCCATGTATGTCCCTGTATCAGCACAGTTCAGTCCACGGCAGCAGCTCTCATTGTTATTATGTGCCGTTGAGTTGGCCCTAGAAATTTCCTTCTGATCCCTTTACACAGTTGGTTCCTTCCTTTTACTTTGCTGTTTAAAGTGTACCACCCCAATTATACTATAAACCCCATGAGGCAACAGTCATGTCTATTTTGTTCCTGAAAGGACACCCATCACAGTTCTAATATATCAAAAGTCTTCAGTATTTTCTTAAATAAATACATGAATAAGAAAGTTCAGTCAAGAGATTGATAAACCCTGCAATCCCCTTTTTACAGAAAGGGAAAGCTGGGTCACAGAAATGAAGCCAAAACTGCCAACAGTCATTTCATTATTCATTCCTTCATCCATCCACGTCTATCTATCTCTATCCCTCCTCCCTCCCTCTCTCACTCTCACACACACACACACTAAATCCAAACCCTATTCACAAGGTTTAGCCTTGAAGCCAGAAGACATACATTACCTACCCACTTCCCACTCATTCAACAAGGATGCCTATAATGTTTTCAAGGTACCACTAATTCTATTTAACAATCCCTTTGCTTAGGAGTTCTGGTGGAGTAGAGGGGTCACTATGAGTCGGATGGAAACCCAAGGAGGGGTCACTATGAGTCGAAATCAACTCCATGGCAGTGAGATAGGCAAATAATAGGAGAAAAGCTATCTGTTTATCTGGATAGCATATCTATGCTAGAATTTTAAATATATAATCAGATGGATAAAGGCATTTTAGTAAACTGTGTCCATTTATATCATGTAAATGCAGAAGCTAACCTTTCTGATACATCAGGTATCACTTCAGGGAAATTAAAAACAACAAAAATGTGCTAAAACATAATCTTTGGGAAAGTGTTTCTCAATTTAGCTTTTGAAGGTCACCTGAATCAGATCATGCCAGACATACTGAATGAGAAATTCTGGAAAATAAATCTGGAAATGTGTCTTTCTAACAAGTTCTCCAGATGATTCCCAGGCACAGTAAATTTGAGAGTCACTGCTACAGGGAGGCCCTGGGTGATGCAAATAGCTAATGCCCCTGGCTGCTAAAAGAAAAGATGGTGGTTCAAGTCCACCAAGAGGCCCCTCAGCAGAAAGGCCTGGTGATCCACTTTGGAAAAATCAGCCACTGAAAACCCTGTGGAGCACAGTTCTACTCTGTGTCACATGGGCTCTCTATGAGCTGGAAGACACTTTTGAGCAATTTGTTTAAATACCAGGGAACTGGAAGAAGCCATGTTCATAACTCTGAACCTGAGAAAGTGGAGAAACAAGAAAGCAAAGGAAAACCAAGTCCTGTGGACCTGGAAAGTCCCTGGCAACCTGCCTCCAAGAAAGCAGCAGGAAACTGTTCCCAGAGAAGAGAAGAGGCATGGAAAAACCCGACACCATTGTTTGCTGGGGTCATTAATTATTTGGGGTATTTTACTCTGGTGGACACTTCCTCCTCTCCTGAGGTGGTAAGAAGCCCTGACATTCTCACTTCAGGAAGGTCAGGGTGAACAGGAGCCAGGGCTGCATGAGCAAGCCACCTCTCAGTCTCACAGCTTCTTTTTTGGCATCTGAGAAGAATCTTGTGTCCAGGCGCCCACACCAGAGACTAGAATTTAACCGGAGATGCTCACCTCTACCAAGCCTCACTGCCTCCTGTCAGCCCAGAAACTCTGAGGAATAAGAAAACTGTAGGAAGCCTCCCAGCACTCCTCCACTAGCTTCACTGTCCCCTTCCTTTCTGAGGAAGCCAGAGCCTTGGAGTCATGTTTTGCTCCTAGGTGTTGTCAAGTGAATTCCATGTGCCAGATTCCACAGCTGTCCCATGTGACAGAGTAGAATTACCCCACAACGTATTCTTGGCTATAATCTTTACAAAAGCAGATTGCCAGCTCCTTCTCCAGCAGAGTTGCTGGGTGGGTTCAAATCTCCAACCTCTCCTTTAGAGCCATATGGTTACCAAAATCTAGGCGCTCCACAACAACAAAAGAGAGTCCTTAGTCTCCTGACACTGTGGGTGGTCTGGCCACAGCCTCATTTAGAGGCACTCTCCCTCTAGCTCTCCATACTTGGGCCATACTGGCTTCCTTCCCAGATGAGTACCCTCACTTATCTCTGCAGCCTAAACCCTGGCTAGACCCCATCATGTCGTAGCTTTTCACACACTGCCCAGCATCCCCTCCATCAGCCCAGATTCACCCTGTGGCACCTGGATTTCCCCATCTGAGCACCTTCCATCCCTGCTCCTTGTGGGCAGCTCCAAGAAGGCAGAAGCCATGTATGTCCCTGTATCAGCACAGTTCAGTCCACGGCAGCAGCTCAAATGTACTGCTGAACATGTAAGTAAATTGACAGTTAATGGTCATTCACAGATACTACTCCTTCATTGCTTGGCCCAGAAATAAGGACAATTTTAGAAAATCTGTCTTCTGTATGACTTCTCACAGCTCAAAGTGTTTTGCTCACTGTACAGATCACTCTATACAGACTCTCTGTTGTTGCTGTTGTTATGTGCCGTCGAGTCAGACCCGACTCATAGCGACCCCTCCTTGGGTTTCTGAGGCAGTATCACTACGGAAGCAGATTGCCCCCCATCTTCCTTCCGAGGAGTAGCTGGCGGGTTTGAACCGCCAGCCTTCTGGGTAGCAGTCAAGTGTCTTAGCCACTATGCTACCGCTGTTAGTCATTCAATAAACTTTGTATTGAGTATCTATGTGCTTGACATACATACTAGTCACTGATGAGACAAAGGTAAGCAAAGAGCAGATGCAGGCCCTGCTTTCAGGGCATTACAAAATGGGGCAGGCGTATGTATAAGGCTGTCATTAATAACCCCATATCAAGATGAACAATCTTGTTCACAGCCTGTCTCTTCTGCTAGATTGGGTCCTACTCTGCAGCTCCACAACCTGTAACAGTGCCTAGCATATAAAAGACAGTCAGGAATGATGGAATGATGTATGGACGGACAGATGGACAGAGAGATGCATGGAAGGGAAGCAGGGAGGAAGGGAAGAATAGTGCCTAATACATGATACCCACTAAACCACTGCCATCCAATCGATTGTGATTCATAACAACCCCCACTGGGTTTCTAAGACTGTCAGTCTTTAAGGAAGTAGATTGCCTCATCTTCCTCTCATGGAGCACCTGGTGGGTTGGAACTGCTGACCTTCTTACCCAGTATGCCACCAGAGTTCCTTTGATACATAATAGGTAGTCAATTATAGGACAGATAGATGGACAGACAGATAAGGACACAGTGCCTGGCACTTTTATACAGATGGATAAATAGATACTAATCTACGGAGCAAAGCACCTGAGACTAAACATGCACAAAACACCACTTAAATGTATAAAAGATGCCAAAGCTCTCTTAAATGGTTCCTCTGGAACTCCACTTAATTTCATCCCAGCCCAGCTAACTGCCTCTAGCAAAAGAAAGAACTTTACATGAAGCTGGTATCTCACCTCATCTCTAAATATTTAGGACAAAACAGCTTCACCAACACAGATATGCTCTATTCTGTTTCCTAGCCCTCCTCTTTTTGTAGTAGGGGTTTGGAAGTGTGTTTTGCCTACCCTTCTGCACCATGGAGAGCATTTACTGCTCCAAAATACTGACTTCATTCTCGCCTAAATGCACACCACACGCCACGGGCTGCTTGTGTCATTTTTAATTATTATTTTTGTGATTCTTTCTTTATCTACTGTCTTAAGAGATATTTTTCTCTGAGGGAATCAGAGCTGACTCATAGAATTTCAGTCACTTATGAGAGAGAGAGAGAGAGAGAAGGTGGAGAAGGGGGAAAGAGGAGGGAGGGGCAGGGGGAACAAATACAATAAACTGGAGGTGGGGGGAGCGATATGGAAGTCCTTCTAACAGCATAGCCATCAAAAGCTCCCTTCCACAGCAGCTTGGAGTAGAGAAGGAGTTTACAACAGAAAAAACGAAACAGGAGCCTCCACCCTAAACACTTAACCTTCCACAGAACAGCTGATCTCAGAATGACACATGCCTCTCTCCGGGTCTGGCTTCTGTCATGTTAGCTTCCCTGTATTTCCAGGGCCTATTTGGCCTTCCGTAGTGAGTTTAAGAAATTCAGAACCTAGGAGGTTTCTCTTCCTCTTGATTTCCCTCTGCTGAAGGAAACAATAAATTTTAATCTCTGAAAACAACTCAGTTTTCTTTGCTCCAACTCAGGCTCAGCAATGCCAGGTTGTGGTTAGGTGCCTTCGAGTCAGCTCCAACTCACAGCAGTACAACAGAACATGCAATGCCACATAGCTATATATATTAATTTTCAGATCCTTTAACTATTCACTCAGTGCGTCCTCATGTGCCAGGAACCATGGGAGGCAATGAGAATAAAACACTGAACAAAACTGACATAGTCCTTGCCCTCCCCACACTTGCCATCTAGTGGAAATAGACCCTAAACAAATAAATACACAAACATCACAAACATTTAAAAGTTCAGTAGCAAGAATATAAAAATTTAGGTGAGGGCTAAAGAGGAATGGTGCATAAAGTAGCAAAGCAGATTCCCACTACCTCTCTTATAAGGCAGAGAGCCACACCAAGGCCAAGATGGAAGCAATTTATCAGCCACAGAGAAATAAAAGATTTTAAAGATCGGCATTAAGAATTCCCCCAATAGGGATCTATGTAGGAGATCCTGGATAGAGTGGGAGAACAATGTGGAACAAAATTAAAAATCATTTAAAAAAAAAAAAACAGAGGGACCAGGTTTGCTGGTCTGATAGAGCCTGGTGGAACCACTGAGACTATGGCTCCTAGCTGCCCTTCAGGTCTGGAATTGAACCCACACCTATGGCTTCCAGCCAAATAAAAGACAGGCATATGAGCTGAACATTTACATTAGGTAGATACACTCCTTGGAGAAATCAACCATGGGAGAATAGAAGAGCTATGTATGCACAGGGAGACAGTTCAGGGGGCAGGAGTACATGGAGGGAAGGACACAGGGAAAAGGTAACTATGGGGAGGAAGTGGGAAGAAAGTTGTTACATTGTGGGAGATTGTAGTCAATGTCATGAGACAAAGTGTATGTAAACTGCTGTATGGAAAATGAATTTCCTCTGTAAACTTTCACCCAAATCACAATACAATTAAAAAAAAAAGAACTTCCCCAATATTGTGGTGATGGCTTCATCGGTGAACACAGGTGTGTCAAAACTTACCAAATGTTATTAAACACATGTAGTTTATTGTATGCCAATTAAGATGTTTACACATAAATAATACTCCCCCCTCCCCAATAGAGCCCTATCTACTCTATGATCTCCAGGATGATGAAGGTTCCTGTAATCAGACACCAACTACACCAAACATACCACTCTGCCATTATCCTGTTTCAGGTCTGCTTATGGCTTCATTCATTCAGCCAACAAATATTTAATAAACAACTATTAGGGGCCAAATGGAGTCCCTGGGTGCTCCAAACGATTAATGCAATTGGCAGCTAACCCTCAGAAACAACCACGGAACAGGTTCTGGTTAGGGGCCAAGTACTATTCATTTGTGTTGCCTATTACCTTATAAATAAAAACATACAGAGCCCAGCTCTCCTGGAGCTTACAGCCTCATGCAAATGTGGACCCACGTAGAAATTATAGAAGTGCTGTCTACAAATTGAGAAGGAATTTCAGCATTCTCAGGGCAGAGTTAAGGTCTCTCTGAAGGATTTTCAACAGTGTGATAACCAACAATTTATTGAAAGTTGTACTGGTTCTCTAGCACTGCTATAACAGAAATACCACAAATGGATGGCTTTAACAAACAGAAATTTATTCTCTTACAGTTTCAGAGGCTCAAAGTCCAAATCATAGTGCCAGCTCTAGTTTTGCTCCAGGCCCACTGGCACTGGAGGTATCTCTTAACTCAGGCTACTGGCTGCTGAGGCTGACAAACCCAAGATTGGGAGGTAAAATGGCACAATCCCAAGAGCAGCAGTCAACAAATGTTCAAGTCCAAGGACAATCCCAAGAGCCATTGATTCAAGTCCAAGAAACAGAGATGAAGACTGGTCAAATGCAAGATCCAAACGTGCCAAAAACTAGAGACCTTTCTCAAAGCTTCCCCTTATATACTGGAAGCAGGCCACACCCCAAAGGCAACAACTTAGCTGCTCACAGCAGATTCCACCATGGAGGTGATTGCAATCTCATCCTAGGAAGTAACTACATTCAGCTGCGACCCACTCAAAACTATGACCCAACCAACCTGGCACACAACCTTAACTACCATAAAAAGTTATTATATGCTTATTACATTTAATTCTCCCAAAAGTCCTTTAAAGAAGGTTGTTGTTGTTAGCTGCCATCATATTGGTCCCCGAGACTCATGGCAACCTCATGTTAAACAGAACAAAATACTGTCTAGTCGTGGATCTAACGTAGTGCTCCATGAGGTTTTTATTGGCCGATTTTTTGAAGTAGATTGCCAGCCCTTTCTTCCTAATTCATCTTAGTCTGGAAACTCCAGCAAAATTTGTTCAGCATCATAGCAGTGGGTGGTGACTGCACACAATGTGCATTGGCCAGGATCAAGCCTGAGTTGCCTGCACGAAAGGCAAGAATTCTACCATTGAACCACTAATGTCCCCATTTAAGGTGTTGTTGCTGTTATGTGCCTTCAAGTCGGCCCCAACTCATATGACCCCCTCCTTAGGTTTCCAAGGCGGTATCACCTTGGAAGTAGATTACCCAACCGTTCTTCTGAGAAGTGGCTGGTTGGTTTGAACTGCCAGCCTTCTGGTTAGCAGTCAAGTGCCTTAGGTTGGTCCCTATTATTTAAACCCATTTTACAAATTAGAAAATTGCCAGGAACTGATAGACCCAAGATGCAAACCAAGGAACCTGGCAAGAGAACCCACAATTTTAAAATCTAAGCTACACGAACACAAAGAAAAGTTGTCCATCAATTACCCTAGAAAGCTATTTTATAATTTTATAGTCTAAGAGATTCTTTTGGGCTCACCCAACACTGCTTTGCTGAGCAGATTCTCTGACCCTCCCATCAGTCTTCCACCACCTTCTTGAGCTCAACAAAGGCAGAACTGAAAAGTGAAGGAGGTCAGAGGTTTCAGAGCAGCAGGCCTCCACAAGAACTGACCCTGACATCTCTCTGTGCCAAAGGAAGGGTTCATGTTGTAATATTTCTATGGGACAAAGAGACTACTGCTCATTTCCCTGGCTGTAGGCAGAGTGGTACATGGGGTTTCTGGCTGGTGAAATTTTCTGTCTTGTTGGTTTTAAAACACAAGAAACAAACTTACTGGGTGAAATCATTGTTGTAATGATGGCAGGGTCTCCAGAGAAACCACAAGACCTCCTCCAGATAAAAGTACCTTCCCACTGTCCCCATCCAGGACACTCAAACACATTGTGGAAAATCAATCCAAGTGCTGGCAGTCCATAGGCAGCAGGCAGCCAGAACGCATCACCATGTGAGAATGCATGTGAGAGTGGATAAAAATCCCTGTGGCTACTAGCCATAGGCATCCATATTAATAGCATGGCTGCTATAATTAGAGTCATTTAGGGAAAAAACTAAAAGAAAATAAATCTGCTCCAAAACAGCCTCTCTAAAGAAACCAAACTCTCTGAACTTCGTGAGACCTACAAGGATGGTTTTAAGAATCTAGATCCTGCCATGCTGACTTTCTTTCCCAAGAATGCCTTTAACCTTGGCCAGCAGAAGCACTTGGTAAGGAGGAGCCCAGCAATGCTGTGAGAAGAATGGGTTCTAGGTCCATAGAAGATGAGAGAGTGTCTTTGACAATATCCACTAACATCTGTGAACACTCCACAACTCCTCAAAGGCTAAATGATTCTCACACTAGACCTGCCTCCTCCAAACTGCTCAGAGCCTCTCACTGGTAAACTGTCTCCCAGAGCCTTTACTCTGCTGCGTACACCTCATTCACACGACCCCTTCTTTTCTCCTTAGTATTTCTCTGCATAACGTTTACCTGCCTCCTCACAGAAAACCTGTAGAACTCTCCAGCACAAGGGCCTCATCATCACTCCATCAAGCTTTGGAAGGAGGGAAACAGCTACCAAATCCAAATTGTTGCTGGAGTATAGGTATACTTCTATCATTTGGCCCAAAGGGAATCATTTTTCTAAGGTGGGAGAAGGGGTATATGCCTACATGGATTGGACCCTGGAAACAGAGATTTTATGACTTAAACAAGTCTCCTCTAATCTCTCTGGACCTCAGCATCATGAATTGTGAAAGTAAGATGCAGAAAATAAGCCCTGGAAAAAGGCGCACCTTAAAGGCACAGAGGCAGGGTATTAGGCTAAGGCAAAGGGAATGATGTTGCTTTGTGCCATCGAGTCAGACCTGACTCATAGCGACCTCTCCTTGGGTTTCCAAGGCAGTATCACTATGAAAGTAGATTGCCCCATCTTCCTTCCGAGGAGTGGCTGGTGGGTTTGAACCGCCAGCCTTCTGGTTAGCAGTCAAGTGCCTTAGCCACTACACTACCAGAGCTCCAAGGCAAAGGGAATAGCAAGACCAAAAGAAGGAGAGATGTCACAGATGGGGTAGAGAGGCACACTGGTGCCTTTGAGGAGACACGGGGAGAGCAGTGAGGGGAGGGGCTTCAGTGAGGGGCAGAGCATAGCGCCATGGTTCCCACTGTGTATAGACTGCTCTAGAGGTGTAAAGATTCAGGTTAGGGGGTGCTACAGGGGCCCAGGTTGGAGGTAGCAAGAATCAGACCAGCCGTGGAGGAAATGATGAGAAGGGAGGTGCAGAGGGACACTGGAGAGATTTGGAAACTTAATGACTAGAGGAAACAAATCATCACACAGAGTTTAGAGAATGAACCTGGGTAACTGAGAAGGTAGTATCTTTAAGAGAAATACTGACTACAGGCAGAGAAGCAAGCTTGGGGAAAGAAGACAAAGGACATGACAGATTTGAGGTATCAGCAAGACATACATGTCAGAGATGCTGGCGGACAACAGGAAATCCAAAAACTGGAGAGCGGCTGGGGCTGCTACAGAGACATCTGGGAATCATGCCCAAGTTAGTGACAGCAGAAGCCAGTGACTAGAGATTAGCAATGGACAGAAACAGACCTTGTGGTCTGGGAGAGAAAGAGGGCCAGCCAGAGTGGGAATTTTGGGAAGACCCACAGGACAAAGAAGGTGAGCAATGAAAGGATGTTCAGAAGGGAGAAAGGAAGCCTGAACAGTACACTGTCAATAAAGCCAAAGGAGGAAAGGGTCCAAGAAAGAAGAACGCTGAGAAAAATCACTGGTTTATTCACTGGGTGGTTCCCAAGGACCTCTGTCTGAGACAGCAAGTTCAGAAGAGAACTGGGGCCAGAAGCCAGGCTCCAGGGATTTAGGAAGCAACTCAATAGAGCCAGTGAATATAAACATTTTTTCAAGCAGTCTAACTGTGAAAGCAGCAGCAACACAATACAATATACCAGCAGGAACAGCACAAAGGGAAGTTTTATGGGGTTTGGCACATTTTTTCTTCCCCTTTTTAAAGATAATAAAGATTTCAGCATGTTTGCAGACACAGAGGAAAGCTTGCCACTGGAAAGGAAGAAGAGTCTAATAATACATCAGGGGTGGGAGTGGGGGCAGTTCTATTGACCAAAAAGACCAAACCCATTGCCATCAAGTCAATTCTGACTCATGGTGACCTTGTAGGAAGGAGAACTATCCCATAGGGTTTCCAAGGCTGTCATCTTTATGGAAACAGGCTGCCACACCCTTCTCCCCCAGAGCAGCTGATGAGTTCGGACCACCTGCCTTTCAATCAGCAGTTGAGCATTTTAACTATTGTGCCACCAGGGTTCCTTTAAAACATCAAATATAGCAAAACCTGCAAAAGCCAAAATCTGTGTAAGGTAGGAACCTGTCACAGAAGGAAAACCAAGTATTTTCCACTAAAATGTGCAACAGAAAAATAGTAAGACTGTACGTACCCTATCAAAGGCAAAAACTTACGGGAGGCAGTCCTATTGAGTTCTGGCTCTCACAAGTTTCACTGTATATAAGACAACATATACAGTGGTCAACAATTACTTTAAAACAAAGATGAGAATAAGAGGGCAGGGAAACTAGATTAATGTAAACTGAATAACCAGAACAAAAATATTGAGAATGTTCATGCATTGTAAAGAATGTACCCAATGTACTTAACAGTGTGTGTGGAAATTGTTGAATGGGAGCCTAAGCTGCTATGAAAACCTTCACTGAAAGCACAATATTATTTTTAAAAAGTGTGCTAGTAGGTTAGCCTGGAGAAGAGGATGGCTGCTCTGCTGATTCACAGAATCAGGGGATAGCTCCTTTTTTTTTCTCTCCAACCACATACAACTGGATATTCAAAAACCCATGGCAGATAGTATTTGACAAAAAAGCACACACACCTTCCCAAGCACCATTCATCTTTTTAGAAGACAAGCCACCTACAAACTTGAGTGCTTTGGGGAGGGTGAGACAAAAGGTGCAGCTGCTGTCAGATCTTGTTTTTGTTGTTATTGTTGTTGTTGCTGTTATATGGGAATCCCAAGGGTGAGGAAAAAAGAGGGTCCACACCTTCGTCACAATGGAAGCCTACCTGAATTGCTTTAGCCAAGGCGAATTATGGAGGCAGTGGTGGTTCAGTGGTAGAACTCTCACCTTCCATGCAGAAGACCTGAGTTAAATTCCCAGCCAGTGCACCTTACATGCAGCCACCAGCCATCTGCCAGGGGAAGCTTGTGTGTTGCTCTGATGCTGCAGGGTTCAGTGGTGCTTCCAGACCAAGACAGACTAGGAAGAAAAGTCAGGCAATCTACTTCTGAAAATCAGACAATGAAAACCCTATGGATCACCACGGCCTGATGCTGTTCTACATGGGGTTGTCATATGTCAGAAGCTGACTTGATGGCAGCTAAGAAACAGCAAGATGAAAATGATCCTGTCTGCTCACAGTTTCAATCTTTCACAACTCCCTCCACCAAAAAAAAAAAAAAAAAAAAAAACCTGCAGACCTTCATTACCCCCCATTCATTATCAAGTACACTTCTTAAAGTATAGTTTGTGGCTCAGAGAGAACTAGGGAAAAAGCCTTTTATTTGGATCAGGTTGAAGATGGGGATGAACTGCCATGGAGCCAATAAACAGCACAGCAGAGATTTTCAGTAAAGGATGATCTGGGGATCATTAGTTCCAGATTAAAACCAATTTAATGCAAAGATAACTAATTGCTCCTGGGATTTTTAACACACCCACATTCATCCTCTGATAGCTATTACACCCTACAGCCAAGAAACCAAGCAGAAGGGAAGGAAGGAGCTGCCTGCTCCATAAATCAGAAGCCCGCAGGTTAACACCTACAAGCCAAAGGCTGTGTTAACAGAGCAGGAACAGGTCCTTGCTTTAAGAAGCTTCCAATAGTGTAGCCTGCTCTAGGAAAATCCAATGTATGAAAATCACACAAAGAATCATTATTAGGGCACAAATGTTCAAAACTAAAGTAATCCTTTGCTTCACAAAGGACTCACTGTAGGCAGGATTTCTCACATGTGCTCACCTTGGCAACACCCACACCATCTATACAACTTGGATTTGCACATGACGTCTCTCACATGTTATACAGAACAAGGAGCACCTGCCCTTGGCTCAAAAACCAAGAGTGAGAATCTGACTATGGGAAATAAGGAAAAACCAGGCGGGAGAGTAAAGGAGGAAAACAGTACTGGGAAGATCACAGGGCCACACAAAATATTTCCTTTAAATAAGCTTTTCCTTGTTTCAAGGTTCTATGGTCTCAAATTTAAATGCCCCTGGGAGAGAGATAGCCACACAGGCCTACATAATCTCTTATTACCGTTAGTAATGCTGACCAATAACTCAGGAAGTATGATTCACAGTCCAGCTAAATCCAAGACTAGTATCTAGAACAACTTACAGTTTAATACCAGGTGGCTAAGAAGGCTGCCATTCTGCAACAGAAATAAACAATCCCAGATCTCACTGTATGCTGAAGTCAACTTCTCCAATGAAGTTCAGAATCCTTCTCTCTCAAGTTACTCTCTTTCATCCAGCTGAACCTTTACCACCTCCATACACTGACCTTTGATTCAATTCAACAAATGTGTACTGAGCCCTTCCCAGGTGCAGGCACTCTTAAGGGTCAGAATGAACCCAGCTCAGCCTTCGCCCTCAGGGGCCTTATACAACCCAGCTTTTGCTCTGAATCACAAGGTTCCTGAACTCACACACAACCCAATTCTCATAGCTGAGCATTTGTCCTTGTTATTCTCTCCACCAATACTGTTTTGTTTTCCCACCTATACTTGTTTATGTGCACCAATCCTCCAAACACCAACTTCTTCCATAAAGTCCTCCCTAATCCCATACAGCCTGCCTACAGCTTCTCCCTCCACCCACTCAAGAAAGTGCTACTTTCCTTCCCTGACCCTCTTCATGGTACGCTACTTGTATCTACGTAGTGTGGCTCTTAATATGTCATCACCCTTTGCTATATTACTTGTATAACTCAGGGCAAAAGCATCTTCCTCAAGGCATAGTTTCTAGATGTTTAAAACAAGGAGATAAGAATACCTAACAATAATTAAAAATCAATAAATAAATAGAAACTCACTGTCGTCTCACAGCAACCCAAAGGACAGAGTAGAACTGCCCTGTAGGGTTTCCAAGTCTGTAATCTTTACAGAAACAGACTACCTCATCTTTCTCAGGGGAGCAGATGATGAGTTTACACTGTCGACCTTTTGAGCATTTAACCACTTAACCACTGAACTGCCAGGGCTCCTAAAATATAGCCACCTTCTATTGAAGCCTTATTATATGCCAGGAAGTACCTTCAAAACCCTATGAGGCAGGCACTATTATTCCCATTTCATAGATGAGGAAAAAAGTCATAGAAGCCGAGTAACGTGCCCAAAATCCACAGACAGTAAACAACTGAGATTATCATTGTGGCAGTCGTATACTAGGGCTCTCTCTTAATCACTATTCTCTACTGTCACCCTGTGTTCCATTTCCTACTTACTTCACAGGGTTGTTCTAAGATAAAGTCCTTTGCACACTGGCTGGTTCTGGGTCTTACTATCCCCATGGTAACCTCCACTGAGGGAGATTCATTTGTGTAAGTGTATGCTTTAAACATACTAATCAACAGATAGCGAATCAATGAAGAAAATGAAAACAGAGAGTAAAGGAATCCGATAAATCACCGAAATAAGATAAGGAAGTGTCTTAAAAGTGGTTCCTCAACAGCTTATATAGACGCATGTCTCTTTTGCTCCCCAATGTCCCTCAGATGCCATGTTCACCTGGTGGTGTGCAGGAGAAGATGTGAGGGCAGCACAGCAGAGGAGTGAGCAGGAGTGACACAGCACATCCCAGAAGCAGCAGGCCCATTTCTACAACCTCACTAAGATAAAATCCCCACTGAAGAAAAATCCCATCCAAATCCTCTTTGCTAGTGGACGACTAGCATTAACTATTCCCTGGAACAGAGTGGAGAAGAAGGTCAAAGAGACTAATCCTCAAGAAGACCTGAAATTCTGGCTCACCTGTGCCACACCAAAAGGTACCCTCCTAAAAGCAAGAACACAGGCATCAAAGGTGGTGTACTCCACCCTTTCTCTAAGCCTGTGGAGATGTATTCTCTCCTCACACATGAACTTCAACTCTCATCTAAGCTCAGGCTCTACTCCAGCTTTCTGGCCTTGCGCCAAGCCTCAGTCTTCTCACCTATAAAATCCAGACAATGCCACAACCACTTTCACAGTATTGCTGGCGGGACTCAACAGAGAATAAACTTGGCCAGTATGTGGCACATAGCAAGCCCTCAGTGTGGGTTAGCTGTAAATGTGGGCCAGGCTGTGGAATGCAACGATGCTGTGAAGGAGTAAAGTGACTTCAGTGTTGCAGCACACTGCGATTCCCACATGCAGCTCTTGGTCCTATGAATTCCAAGCAACCAATGGTCTTTATACCAGGATACCTTCAGTGGCCAGTTTCCACATACCACACAAAATACACCTCTTTGACACAATAACAAGAACTCACAATACAATTGGTCTTAGAGGGGAAAGAAGGGTGTGGTAGTGGGGAGATCAAAAAGGGAACCTGCAAGCAGGGAAATGGAAGACAAGGAAGTAATCTGACCAGCTGCTAACAAGCCAGGAGCTGTGGTAGTGGCAGGTTCAGACTTGGGAAAAAGCAGAAGCAGATTCCTGTGGGGACTTATGGCTTCATCTACCATGAAAAGAGACCTGCGGTCCATCTGCCCTTGAAGCCACCATGACAAGTATCAGCCAGGCAGGGGCAGCCTATGGACATCAACCAGGACTGACACTTGGCTGCTTCAGCTGGTAACAGTATTCAGACACTGGTAGGTATTATGTACAACAGAATAAATAGTATGCACAGAAGCTTCTTCCTTTTCTAAAAATACATGGCTGCAACTCAGCATTGAGAAGACCATCTACAGCACATAACAAAGACAATATCTGCGGATGTCTGGCCACCAGGAGGAAAAGCATTTCCTTTACCAACAGCAAAGGGCATGAAGTTACCCTTCACCCCAGAGGCGGGCTCCTCCTTGGGAAATAGCATGGTGCAGAATAGCACAGCAATCTGAGTCAGACTTGACCTGACTCCCGCCTCTGCCACTCATTACCCTTACGTAATGCCTAAGGCATTTGACTGCTAACCAGAAGGCTGGCGGTTCAAACCCACCAGCCACTCCTCAGAAGGAAGACGGGGCAATCTACTTCCGTAGTGATACTGCCTCGGAACCCCAAGGAGGGGTCACTACGAGTCAAGTCCGATTCGACGGCACACAACAATAACAACAACAACAAAGTGGAGGTGATGATAAAGCCCATCTCTTAGGGTTTCTTGTAAGAATTAGAGCACCTAGGACAGTTCCTGGCCCAGAGCTGGAGCTTTGTTGTTCCTGAAATTCCAGTCTCTGCTGATCTCCCCCCTCTCATCCTTCTCTCACTCCAGATATAACCCAGCTGAAGAAGAAAAAGACTGACACTCCCTGCTCCGCAGGCAGCCTCCGTGGAGAGCTGCAGCCCCTGAAGTACTTTCTTAGTGCCTGCTCTGGCCAGCAACTCCAGGGCTCAGAAATCAGAGGACTGCTTGTTGGCAAGTGGAACGGGAAAAAATGGAAGCACCATCCACCCAGTCTTCACAGAGGGCTCCTCTGCTTGCCATGGCCTCAGCTGTGGATCCTCAGGGAGCAGAAGTAAGATACGGAATGGTTCCTGCAGGAAAGAAGTTACAATTGACTAGAAGGGTTCTCTTATCCCGACGTTCACAGATAAGGAGCTCTGGAAGGTTCTGAACTCTCTGAAATTAAGTTTTAATTTGAGCAAATGTACATTTTCACGGGAGAGAAGTGTAACTTTCATCAGATTCTCAACAAAGTCTTTGACACTTCCCTCAAAAAAAAAGGGGGGAGCTTTTAAAACCGCTGACTCATTCAGGGAAGACAAGAATGTCTGAGAAAAACAAGAGTAATATACAATGTCTGAGAAAAAGAAGAGTAATATAAGACAATCTCTAATTTTTTAGCTAATATATAACAACACTTGCCAGGGGCTTTATCATGAATTATTATTTCACTGAGTCTCCACAATAGTGGAAAAAGATAGTTATCATTCCCAGATGAGGAAACTAAGACTCAGAGGAGGACACTACTTCCCAAACTCCCATAACAAGCAAACAGCTGAGCCAGGGCTCAACCCCAAGAATGTCTGGTGTCAGAACTCATGCTCCTAATCACCATATCATGGTGATGTCTCCTCCAGCCTATGCCTGAATGAGGATGAAGGAGGGAGGGGAGACAGTTAGAGGTGAAAAACCAACTTACAGTGTAATAGTCTTTCCACTATACCCAACCTGCCCCATGTCTTCACACAATTGAGACTGAGAAATGTTCTAGCCATCAAGAAAAAAGAAAAAGTTATAAGCGTTTAAAATTAGACATGTTACATCACCACAATAAGACTCAGTTTCCTCAACGGTAAAATGGAGATTCTAGAGAGTACATTAGAATACTACTGAGATTAAATAACAAAATGTGTAAAGCACTTAGCTTTGTCTGCCATGTCTAGTAAGAAAATGAAAAGTAGGCATAATTGTGATGTGATAACAGCATGCCCTAGGGATCAGAAGAACCATCTTTATGTTGATGAACCCCACGTTAATTATTTCAATGAACCCATCTTCCTGTATCCCTGAATTCCACTCAAATGCCAGTCAGAGAGAGGCCCCAGTTTGGCTCCCATAAGTGATCACACTCGTCCCCCAGCTGCATGCTTGGGAAGCCAGCAGCAGCAGCAGCCAGCAAGGCTTGGGAGTGTGCCTGGGTCACAGAGCCAACTATTCTACATCATCTGAGGTGCCGAGAGGGCTTGGAAACCTCAGGGGTGATTACAGGAGGAAGGGAATATTTATGACAAGTTTCTCCAGACACAGGCATAAACCAAGAAAATAAGAATAAGTTACCAAAGGTGGGGTAGGTCTACCTCTGAGCCAGATATACCAACAGACAGAAAGCCCAGCATTTTGGTGAACCAGGGTTTGGGAAATTCAAGGTTTGGAGAACCTTTGGCCCACACAGTCCTTTTATGTCTTTCAAAATGTGATTCTTTAAGAAGGATAATTTTCATGAGTTTTTCCCACCCTTCACAGCCAATCTATGAAGTCTCTACACATATAACAACTAATTAAAAAAAAAACAAACTCACTGCCATCAAGTCAGATCCGACTTATAGTGACCACTCCTTGGGTTTCCAAGACGGTATCTCTACGGAAGTAGATTGCCCAGTCTTCCTTCCGAGGAGTGAGTGGCTGGTGGGTTTGAACTGCCAGCCTTCTAGTTAACAGTCAAATGCCTTAGGCACTACACCACCAGAGCTCCTAAAGAACTAATAATAATAGCTATTCATTAAGCAATTACACTATTTGCTACTCCCTTTACATATGTTATTTCATCTAACACTCAAAAAGAAATTCTGGGAGAACTGGCATCTCCATTTTACAGATGACAAATTGGCCTCTGAAAGATTAAAGTAGTTGCCTAAGGTCAAAGGACTAGTAGGTAACCAAGACATATTCCTAAATCCCATGTTTTTAACGACTATGTATTTTTAGATCAAATATTAGGCTCCACCCATGAGGTCTATAGGCATCTTTTTCTATTAGTCTCCCCACAGACTGCTGCTGTTGTTAGCTGCCATTGAGTTAGCGCCAACTCACAGCAATGTTATGTACGACAGAATGAGATGTTCCACAGTCCTATGCTATCATCATGATCGTTGGTACATCTGAATCTAAAATTGCAGCTACTGTGTCAATCCATCTCAGTGAGAGTTCCCTCATTTTTGCTGAACCTCTGTTTAGGACTAACTTATTCCACTCTATCCTAATTCGAAAGACATCTTGTGCTGGGTATTGCACCAACCTGAAGGTCAGCCACACTTAGAAGCACACAAGACAGGGACACAAATGACACAAAGTATGTGCAAGGTGAAGATAACAACAGGGAAGAGGAAGGGAAGATGTGACTGCAACCTTCTTTCCAACAGAACAAAAGACTCAGAACACTCTACACTCTCCAAGAAGAATAATTTCAGGAAAAAAAAAGGCTTTCTTGGAAGACAATACAATTATTGAGATGTTAGCAGAGCATCTGTAGAATAAGGAAAAATGGCCAGAGAGAAACACAGAGGAACTATCGCTTAAAAAAAAAAAAAACTAACACATAACACCCTGCAAGTGTTCTCCATTAGATTTCCCAAAGCAAGTCATGACTTTGGAACCAACCCATTAATACAAATCAAAATAATCTGAACCAAATGTTCCCAGTTAAAGCCCTTTCTCCCTTGAAGAGTTGTACAATGTTCTGCGAGGGAAAAGGCACTCACACACCAGACCACCTCAGTCCAGTAATTACCACCAGACCTCAAGGCTTGCATGGCTCTGACCAGACCTGTAAAAGTCTAGGAACCTCACAACCAAGAGCAGAGATCATGAAGAGAAGTAGGGAGAGGTAGAAACAATGAACGTGGGAAATTTTACAACAGGCTCTCCCTCTGGAAATGAAGTTTTCTCTCTATGGATTTTTGTTACTAGAAGTCATCCTTCAACACAACTCAGAAGTACTCTACTCTACTTGCCTCCACCCTATTCAACTGACCATCTCATTTTCTCCAGCCAGAGGGATCTGTATCTTAGCAACTACTCTACAACAAAAATAGGAGCCAAGATGAAGTCAGGCTTTTGACATCTCCTGCTCCCTAGCACTTAAGGGGCAAATTTAAGCAGAGTAAAAAAAAAAAATCTAGTTTCAATCAGACCTGGTGCTTAGAGACTGAGGACCTCTGCAGAGGAACCCTCACTCAGTGTCACTGACTATCACCCTGGTGACATCAGTCAGGGAAACTTTAAGGCTACAAGGACTCAATATACTGGAAGAACCACAGCATCTGCCAGATTCCATCCAATCTTTTATCAATTATTGTGTAAGCACGGTGGCAATGATGTCCTTTGAGCCATTTAATGACTTGGCCCAATACATCTTCCAGCCTAGGAGTCTGGCTTAGCACCAGGGTGACTAGGACCTGTGGTCACCTCCTCAGAGACCTTCCCTGACCTCTGAAGTCAGTCTATCGCTATTGCCGATGATTTCTATCTTTCTTGGGCTTTTTTTTTAAAAAAATAAAAACAATTTATAGGTACTTTGTCTGGCTACTTTCTTTTTTGTCTGCCTCCATAGGTGAGGACCCTGTATACTGTATTTTATCCTCAGTCCATAAAAAACATAGTAACTCACTGCCATCAAGTCATACTAAATACACATACACTAAATATGTATTATATGGATTGGATGGAAGAAAAATCATATAAAGGTCTTGCAGATTTTTTAATAGTAAGAGACACTCTAATATTACTGTTTTTGTTGTTAGGTGCCATTGAGTCAGCCCTGACTCGTAGTGACTCTATGTACAACAGAATGAAACACTGCCTGGTTGTGCTCCATCCTCACAGTCGTTGCTATAAGACCCCATTGTTTCATCCCGTATCAATCCATCTCCTTGAGGGTCTTCCTCTTTTTTCATTGACCCTCCACTTTACCAAGCATATCCTTCTCCAGTTAATGGTCCCTTTTAACAACAAAACCAAAGTAAGTGAGATGAAATATGGTCATTCTCATTTCTCAGGAGCATTCCGGCTGTACTTCTTCCAGGATATATTTGTTAGTTCTTCTGGCAGTCCATGGTATTTTCAGTATTCTTCACCAACATCAACTCTTCTTCAGTCTTCCTTATTCACTGTCCAGCTTTCACATGCATATGAGACAACTGAAAATACCATTGCTTGGGTCAGGCACACCTTAGTCTTCAAAGAGACATCTTTGTTCTTGAGCACTTTAAAGAGATTTTTTGCAGCAGATTTGTCCAGTGCAATGATACCTGATTTCTTGACTGCTGCTTCCATGGGTGCTGACTATGGAACCAAGAAACATGAAATCTTCGACCACTTCAATCTTTTCTCCATCTATTGTGATGATACTTATTGGTCCAGTTGTCAGGATTTTTGTTTTCTTTATGTTGAGGTGGAATCCATACTGCAGATTATAGTCTTTAATCTTCATCAGTAAGTGCTTCGAGTCTTCTTCACTTTCAGCAAGTTGTGTCATCTGCATATCCCAAGTTGCTCATGAGTCTTCCTCCAGTCCTGATACCACCTTCTTCTTCATATAGTCCAGCTTCTTGGAATTTGCTCAGCATATGGATTGAATAAGTATGATTAAAGCATACAACCTTGACTCACACCTTTCCTGATTTTAAACCATACAGTATCACCCTTGTTCTGTTCAAACAACAGCCTTCCCCATGAGTACAATTAAGTGTTCTGGAGCTCCCATTCTTCTCAAGTTATCCATAATTTGATCCACATAGTTGAATGCTTTTGCATAGTCAATAAAACATAAGTAAACATCTTTCTGCTATTCTCTGCTTTCAACCAAGATCCTTATGACATCAACAATGATTTACCTTATTCCACGTCCTCACCTGAAACCAGCTTGCATTTCTGGAAGTGCTCTGTCACTATATTGGTGCGACCATTTTTGAATTATCTTCAGCAAGATCTTACTTGTGTGTGATACTAATGATATTTTTCAATAATTTCCACATTCTATTGGATCTCCTTTTATTGGAATGGGTTCAACTATGGACCTCTTCCAGTCAGTTGGCCAGATAGCTATCTTTCAAAAATTTGTTGGAGTGAGTGCCTCCAGCACAGCACCTGTTTGTTGAAACATCTATCTCAATGTACTATATTGCATCAATTCCTTTCCTAGAGCCTTGTCACCAATTCCTTCAGTGCAGCTTCTCCCTTCGTTACCATTGGTTCTTGATCATATGCCACCTCCTGAAATTGATGAACTTCAACCAATTCTTTTTGGTACAGTGACTCTGTATATTCCTTCCATCTTCTTTTGATGTTTCCTGCATCATTCAATATTTTGCCCATAGAATCTTTCAATGTTGCAACTTGAGGCTTGAATGTTTTCCACAGTTCTTTCAGCCTGAGAAATGCCAAGTGTGTTCTTCCTTTTTGGTTTAACTCCAGGTCTCTGCACATTGCATGATAATAACTGACTTTGTCTTCTTGAGCTGCTCTTTAAAATCTTTTGTTCAGTTCTTTTATCTTGTCATTTCTTCCACTTGCTTTAGCTATTCTCCATTCAAGAGCAAGTTTCAGAGTCTCTTCTGACATCCATTTTGGTCTTTTCTTCCATTCCTGTCTTCTTAATGACCTTTTGCTTTTCTTTATGTATGATGTTCTTCTTGCCATCCCACAATTCATCTGGTTTTTGATCAATGGTGTCCAATGCATCAAATCTACTCTTCAGATGGTCTCTAAATTCAAGTGGGATATAACCAAAGTCATATTTTGGCTCTGGTGGACTTGTTTTAATTGTCTTCAGATTCAATTTGAATATGAGCAATTGATGGTCTGTTCCACAATCAGCTTCCGGTCTTATTTTGGCTGAAGATATTGAGCTTCTCCATCACCTCTCTCCACAGATGTAGTCAATCTGATTCCTTTGTATTCCATCTGGCAACATCCACAGATACAGCCACAGTTTATGTTGTTGAAAAAAGGTATTTGCAATGAGTAAGTCACTGGTCTTGCAAAATCCTATCATGTGACTTTCAGCATTACTTGTATCACAGAGCCCATATTTTCCAACTACTGGTGATTCTCCTTTGTTTCCAACTTTTGCATTCCAGTCACCAGTAATAATCAGCACATCGATTGCCTGTTTGGTCAATCTCAGACTGCAGAAATTGGTAAAAATCTTCAATTTCCTCATCTTCGGCTTTGATGTTTGGTGCATAAATTTGAGTAATAGTATTATTAACTGGACTTCCTTGTAGGCATATGGGTATTATTCTACACTGGCAGCACTGTACTTCAGGATAGATCTTGAAACATTATTTGTGATGATGAATGCCACACCATTCCTCTTCATACTGTCATTCCTGGCATAGTAGATCATATGATTGTCTGATTCAGAATGGCCAGAAACAGTCCATTTCAGCTCACTAATGCCTAGGATATTGATCTTTATGTGTTCCATTTCATTTTTGACAACTAATTTTCCTAGATTCATACTTGTACATTTCATGTTCTAACTATTAACGGATGTTTGCAGCTGCTTCTTCCCATTTTAATAGTGTCTCATCAGCAAATAGAGGTCCCAAAAGCTTTACTCCATCCACATAATTAAGGTCAACTCTACTTCCCCAGCCATATTTTGAGTGCTGTCCCAAATGAGAGGTTCATCTTCTAGCACTGTATCAGACAATGTTTCAGAGCTATTAAGTTTTCTAGTTATGTATCAGACAGTGTTTCACTGCTATTCATGAGGTTTTCACTAACCAATTCTTTGAGAAGTGGCTGAGCCCTTCCTTCTTCCAAGTCTGTCTAGCCTGGAAGCTCTGCTAAAACCTGTCCACCATAAATGACCCTGCTGGTGGCATAGCCTACAGCCTCACAGCAACATGCAGGCCACCACAGTATGACAAACTGAGCAGTGACAAAGGCGCTCTGGTGGCATAGTGGATAACGCATTTGGCTACTAAACAGAAAGTCAGCAGTTCAACCCACCAGCTGCTCTGTAGAAGGAAGATGGGGTAATCTACTTCCTTAATGATTTACAGCCTCAGAAACCCAATGGGGGTTGCTATGAATGGAATCAACTCAACAGGAGTGAGTTTGGATTGAATATTACTAACTTCCCTAAATAACTTGTTACAGTTGCACTTTTATAAATTTATAAAATCCCTTCTTATATCTTTTTATACTCTTAGTCCCAGGGAAAATCAATGAATTCCATGTGTTTACTATCTACTGCATGAATATAATACTTCTTTGTATAATCATAAATTCCTTCTATTGAACTTATATTTTGAAGGGAGGAAAGGAGAAAAAGAACTGGTAGAGTAGATATTGAAGAGGTGGCTAATCCAACTATTATTCTATGATTTTGTGAACAAGTCTATGCTTACCCTACTATTCCCTGACAGCTTCCTCTCAGCTTACAGATGAATACAAAGGAACCCTGGAGAAGAACATCTAAGTGAAACTCCTCAAATGTCTTGCTGACTGTGCATTGTCCAAATAGGCTCCAATAACACCACTACCACTTACCATGGGATCTTCCCACGTTTATCTGCCATGTTATTAGCTGCCATCAAGTCAGCACCCGATTCATGGAGAACCCATGCACAATGGAATGAAACGCTGCCTGGTCCTGAATCATCCCCATGATCAACTGCGAATCAGACCATTATAATCTATAGGATTTTCATTGGCTGATTTTTTGGAAGTAGATCGCCAGGCCTTTCTTCATAGTCTATTTTACTCTAGAATCTCCAGTGAAACCTCTTCAGCATCATAGCAACATGCAAACCTCCACTGACAGACAGATGGTGTCTGTACAGGAAGTGCACTGATGGGGAATCGAACCTGGGTCTCCGGCATGGAAGACAGCATTTATACCATCGCCGCCCCCATACATTTATCTACTTACCCTGTAACTATCTGAAATTCTTACCCATTTAATTTTTTTTGGTCTGTCTTTTCCACATGACTCTGTTTCATGAGAGCAAAGATTTTACCTGTCTTGTGCACAAGCCCCTAGAACTTTTTAAGCTCTATTAAACAACTGTCAAAAGAACTTCCATTCACTATGTGATCCACAAAACTGCCTAGGCTTCTGGATAAAGACTGAGAGTCTGTTCCTCCTGAGGAAAAATTGGTAATCTATGGATTATCCCTCCATGATGAAGTAATAAGGTTTCACCAGTCACTCCCTATCATATACTCAAATGGCTCTGAGGAACCTTGGTTAAGATACCACCCTATTTAAGTTGAGCCATTTTTCACATCTGCAAATTCATAAATCACAATGAAGATAAAAGGACTCAATAAAACAAATCAGCCTGAATAAGCCTATTTATCAGGAGTACAGTCAACAAATGGGAACTTTGGTGGTGCCACCTCAGAAACGCAAGGAGAGGTCACTATAAGTTGGATCTAACTCAACAGCAATAAGTTTGTTTTTTATTAATCCTCAGAAAGAGAATGAGTAGAGATTTACCTATATAAAGATTTTACCAAGGCTTCCAATCCAGAGTTTCTCATAAAGTATGGTGCTTAAAAGAAATGGGAGAAATCAGGGATCTGACAAATACCCAACACTGATTTCACATTCAAAATTACCTTCCACTGTAGAGAAAAGACAAGACCAGCTCTCTCCTAAACTCTTCAGTTCAGCAAAGTATCAAAGGGCAGGAAAAGGGCAAAAAGAGAGAGACATAGGCACAGGTATACACACTGCAAACCTAAAAAGTAGGCCCTCCACCTCCTCAGTTCAAAAATTAAGCTTAACAGAGAACTGAGAGAAGCAAGACATCATGTTAGCATCGAGTAACTACAAAGTTGGAGGCAGAAGAGGAAAGCAGTGAAGTGAACACAAAGCACTGGGGTTGGTCAGTAGAAGAGCATTTAAAAATAAAAAAGAAGAAGAAAGGAATTTAACCAAGATCTCACCTCCCTTTCTTAATTCCTCTCATGGGAAGAACAGAACTTTCTGACAGAGTATCCTCTGTTGAGCTTAGAGATACAATGGGAAAGTTTCTTATGACGTCTACCCTTTTGTCTTCTCTTGCCAAGCAACTTAAAAGGGAACCTAATACAAGGCCCTTTTGCCTCCAAACTTCATTACTTCATCTCAGAGACTCAGAGGAAAATGGAAAGAGGACGAAGAGGAGTAGGAGGAGAAAGAACATTAACTACAGCAAGTTCCAGATAATAGCCTCTACACAACAAACTGTTTCAGTTTCCAAATTTGTTCCATACGAGACTTAAAGAGTGTTTGAAACATACACAGTATGGAGTAACTTCCACAGGAAAAGCACAGGATTAAAAATCAGAAAACTTGAGTTCTGATCCCAACACCACCTCAGATACTTCTCAACTCCATGACCATGACAAGTTACATGATCTTCCTTCAGTTTATGCATCTGTAAATCAGGGACAATAATACTAACCTCAAAGAACTATTTTAAAGAATAACTTAAATAATGTATGTAATATGCCAAACATGGTATCTGACCAAAAGTTCCTCTACTTTGGGAAAGGAGATAAGCAAAAATGTGAGCCAGAAAGTCTTATTTATATTTGTACAGTGTCAAATTTGTCTGTGGGAAGATAGAAGATGGGGCATCCCTGCAGTTCTAGTGTAATCGTCACTATCTTAAGTAAACCAGAAACCACCTCTTCTATGAATCCAAAGGCCTTCTCGATGTGTCAAAATACCCCACTGATGCCAAGAAAAACCATGGAGATCACTTTCAGAGAGGGCGCATGAGAGATTCAGCATCATGTGAAGGCCAAAACAGAGAAAGGAGAAAAGGCAGTCTAATAAACCTAGGTGAGAGCGTTTAGCTCTTGCCTTACAGATGATAAGGTCTCTGGGTGACACATATGGTTCATGATCAACTATTAACCTAAAGGTTGGTGGCTCAAACCCACCCAGCAGCATCACAGAAAGACCTGGTGCTCTGCTTCCAAAAGATTACAGCAGAGAAAACCCCTGGAGCAGTGCTACTCCACTAACACGTGGGTCACCATGAGTCAGAATCAATGGCAATGTCTGTTTTGTTTTGTTCACAGATTACAAAGAATTCACACATTGGGAGAAAGGAAAATTTCTTTAAAGAGTAACTTAATGATTTATGTGACTGGGTCATCAGAGGGAAAAAAGCTGTCAGTCCGTAAGGAAGCCAGTTCCTCCCTTCAGAGGCAAAGAATGAACTCTAGATGAAGTGAGAAGCAAAAACCCCAGAAAGATCATTAACTGAATGAAGCAGTGACTTGGCACTGGCAGTTCAGAGGCCCTGTGACTTCACCACTGTCTGGGGTGCCTGGCAGGGAGAGCAAATGGAAAGAAACAAACAACAGAGAAATACAATGGTCTGTGGAACAGGGTCAGAAATCCTGCCTGTGCTCTCTAACAATCCAGACATCTCGTCAATGTACGCAAGGATTGCATTCCTAAGACAAGCAAGGAAGGGTACTAAGAGGTTCCGGCTCTTGACTGAGGCAGCCTGAGGTTAAATCCTGACCCCATCATTTACTAGCTCTGTGAATTATTTCAACTCTCTGTGCCTGGGTGTCTTGATCTTTAAAATGTGCATAATAGTAATAAAATAAAAATCAGTTGTCATCGAGTCAGTTCTGACTCATGGCAACCCCGTGTAATTCAGAGTAGCACTGTGCTCCATAGGTCTTCAATGGTTATGACCTTTTGGAAGTAGACCATCAGACCTTTTTTCCAAGGTGCCTCTGGGTGGATTCGAACAAACAGCCTCTCAGTTAGTAGTCAAGTATAACAACAAAACTAATCTCACAGGGTTTTCTGAGGATTATATGAGTTTATACAGATAACTCAGATCAGAGTAAGTATTCAATTAAATGAAAGCTATTATTACCTACCTCATAATTTATGTTGATAACCAACAATTATTAAACTTTTTACTGTGTATCATGTGCTAATAACCATGAGTTACCTCAATTAGTCTCCCAAACCTAGTGAGACAATGTCTTTTACATCTAAGTTCAATGCCCTCTCTGAACAAAGAAAATGCTCAATAAAGAGTGGCCACTCCTTGATATGTCATTACCAAATCACATCCAAAATGCCTCTTCACTCAGTTCTAAAAAGATACCTGGGTAAAAGATAATTCAAAGAAAATGTGAAACTTAATTACCCTTGTTGAAATATATCAATCAAGTATTTTTAATGAGTTATTGCTGTTAGATGCCCTTGAGTCAGCTCCAACTCATAACGACCCTGTGTACAACAGAATGACACTGCCCAATCCTGTGCCAGCCTCACAATCCTTGCCATACCTGAGCCCATCGTTGCAGCTACTGTGTCAATCCGTTTTGTTTAGGGCCTTCCCCTTTTCATTGACGCTCCACTTTACCAAGCATGACATCCTTCTCCAGGGAATGGTCCCTTCTGACAACATGACCAAAGTTGTTGTTGTTATGTTGTTAAGTGCCGTCGAGTCGTTTCCGACTCATAGCGACCCCATGCACAGCAGAATGAAACACTGCCCGATCCCGCGCCAGCCCCCCAATCCCTGCTATACTTGAGCCTATCATCGCAGCCACCGTGTCAATCCATCTCGTTGAAAGCCTCCCCCTCTTTCATTGATCCTCCACCCTTCCAAGCATGACATCCTTCTCCAGGGAATGGTCCCTTCTTAC